>NW_024609883.1:14168930-14385168 GCF_016920785.2 Ixodes scapularis | reverse complement strand
AAAGGAGGCTCGACCAATTGCACCTGATTGTTTAGAAGTTTCCGCCTGTCACCTTACGGAAATGCTGTACGCTAGATGGCTATCGGGAACTCCTGTTTGCCTAGAAATTGTGGTTCACTACCAACTTCCGTGCCTTCTAGACTGTATGCCGACAGATCCAGTGGATGGTCGCGAAGCGATTGCTGTTATCAGTATTTTTTTGTTTGTTATGGGGGGGGGGGGGGGGGGCAGGATTTCAGTTTAGCTAGCTTCAGCATATATTTTATTGTGGGAACTGCCACTAGTACTCATCATATAAACTGACTCTTGTAGCCTCCTGAAAAGCGCAAACGGGGGTTGTAACGCGATATTTTACATTTTGTAAGGTCTCCGGCTCGTGCAGCTTGGTAAGCGCAGAAAAAGGCAATGCATTTCTTTATTACCCAGCGACAATAAATGAAAGGGTCAAGGAGGTTCGAAATTATTCCCGCAGAGAGAAGAGCGCGCTCGAACTTGCTACATGCATGCTGTTTTGTCGCTGTACTATTTTGACGCCTTGCTTTTTTGGGACGTGCTCTTTTGTCGCTGTGCCGTTTTGATGCTGTGCTGTTTTTTGTCGCATGCTATTTTGACGCAGAGGGATCTCGCGCAGGTAGTTAAGCTTTTCCCCTTTGGCCCAAAGAAGCATTCTTTTTTTTTTTTTTGCATATATGATTTTGTCTTGGTGAAAATGTTTAAAAACTGTGCAGGTTTTTTTTTCTGATTCACAAGGACGTGTCGTAGTCCCCTTCTGGTTCCTCGTCGAGCAAACTTCTTGTTATCACACGGAAAGTATAGGAATACGTTGGTGATAGGCCGATTACGGTATAACTGAGCGGCGTTTTACATGCTTTGAAATGTATACGGGAAGAATATCTCCTAATGTTCCCCCCAGTGAGTTGTTATGATAGCGCGTGGAGTTGAACACCAATTCTGACCGACCGGAGTATAATCAGAGACAAGGAGTTTGTCCTTATCATTCGAATGTAAGACTATTGCAGAAATATGCTTGGGTGATGAAACTGACACATGCGTTGTAAAGGTGACCTGCTCCCAAAAAAATTTTAAACAACCGATTAATGCATTAGCTGCCGTCATTCCTATTTAAAATTTATCCACAGCGCATGTCGTGGCGATGGCAAACATCCACAAGCAAATAAGTTTGGGTTAGCGCACACTCTTTGCTATATACACGGGTTGCCTCAAACTGCTTTGCCAAAATACTTTACGAACAGCCTCTTCCGTTTGCAGTAAACGTATAGAGAGATTATATATAATGTCATCTTTTCCGAGGACATCTGGTCGAAGCCACCTCCTCTACCTTTTATATGTACATTTTATTGTCTGAACGGTTAATAGCTTGTGTCATACGTTGCGCAAGTGATGACGTGTGTTGGATCTGACTTTTAGAAGTCAACTCATGTGGTACACGACCATTGATGGTCGCTTTTTGCTTGCCCCACCTCCTTGCAAAGCTGGTTATTGATTAACAATTGAAATGATCGACAAATGTATAGACCACATATCTCTGCTACTAGTATGCATATTCAAAACACTCTTCACGTATTTTTCTCAGCAATCTTTTATTTCAAAACGTACAAGTAAGGTTTTGGAGGCAGTTCAGGTCTTGTTTAGGCAACAGCAATTACGCGGGCATGCAGAAGACGGCGATTAAAAAAGGCAGTGCCCGCCTACTGCATTTGATTGCACCTATCATCGGCGCGCAGTAAGAATATTTGATAAGAAAATCACTTAAAAATGCTTATTATTCTTGCCTTTCTTAATGCCTAATAAAACTTGACAAAACTTATTACCGAAGCCCAATGGGACTCGTCGAGTCTACCCAGGATGGATCTGGTGGAACTAGCTCGAGCCTTTCGGGCCACTTTGTACGAGATGGTGTACCCCTTTGGTGAGCCTGATAATCTTACTACCTAACCAGAAGAAATACAAAAACTTAAGCAGTCAATAAAATTAATCAAATTAGTGTAATATGACCACACAATAATTTGACAGAAGGTGTACAATCTACTTGATGATTTAGTGTATGAACTGGAGTACCAGTATGGTGCGATGGCACTGAGAATGGAAAATCCTTTCTGCGTCTACTCGGACATGCTTGTCGACTATGAAGAGGAACAATCATATTCACAGAGTGCTGTCCGGTCACTGCAGTTACATACAGGCTCAACCAATTAAAAATAGTAAAGGCGGGACGAAGGGCACACGGACTCTGGACCATCGCCAAAAACCAAGCCCTAAACCACTACCTCAAAGCCCGCAAAATATTTGCCAGTTCCTACTCGTTCTAATCATGTCACGACGATCGATTGAAATATGTCAGTGAAAATAGTCATTTACGACCGTTTTGTAACAATCATGGTCAAAACAGAATCGAGCATTCGGCGAACGTCATCCTCTTGGCCTGCTTCACCGAGGCGTCTTCATAAGGCTTTACCGGAGGGGAAGACTGGGTTGCCACGCCCGCTGCCGCCACCCCCGTCACCACCACTGCCGAACTTACCTGCTCATGCAGCTTCAATTGCCAAACACGTGGTCTGAAGAGCATGGAAGACGATTTGGACGAAAATTTTACTTTGACGGCAAGAAATATTTTGTGCATCTCATCCAATCAAAGAAAGGAGCTCACGGCTTCATTGAAGAGCCTTTCGTTCTTGCTTAAACATGCTCAGAATCTAACCGCATCAACCTGCTAAGTTACTGGATCTAAAACAGACAACCTCCCTGGATGAGGCGGGCCATTTCCACCAGAATCAATTACCATCTGGATCTGACACTGTTTGGCATTTATTTTTCGACATGCATATTTTGAAAGAAATTTTGTTTTATCAGAAAATGATCAAATGAACGTGTAAAACTGACGCCTGCAACAATTTTAAATACTTTCCTTTGTACAATTGTCCTTTTATGAAGAAAGTTCCAAATACAAATAAAACCTATCGGAATAAAAACAATCAAGAAGCCCGATTTCCGAGTAGGGGGGATTCCGCACCTTCTACAGATGGCACAACAACAGCATTGCCATGAACTTTTTACAACAGATTGCGCAGCAGCCTAACCTATAGTAGACCTTTCTACCAAGAGATGGCGTTAGACACTCCCGTAGAATAAACACAACATCAACTGTCGCTACTGAGACGTTTCGCTTGACGTGGTATTTGCTAAGGTCAAAAATATAGCCAACTTCTGATGTTCTGTGAAGCGTTGAATCTCCTTCGATACATACACAGAGTGCAAGACATATAGATTATAAGAACGGAACCATATGGAAGTGACAAGCTGACGTATGTAACCTTTTTGGCAATGTTTGCTTTGTAGAATTGTGCTTTCTGCCCTCTGAAATGTTTTCTCACAAAGTTTGTGTTTATGACATCCTGTGTTCGTTTATTCTTTTTATTCTAAAGTCTTACCGCTGTGTACATACAAGATTGAATTTAATAAAAAATATAAACATTTTCAATTTCGTTTTTGTCACGGTATTTCAAAGTAAAGGTTACAAACTACTGCAACTAAACATGTCTAACTCTGAGGCAGAAATCTATTTCCGCAATAGCACAGAAATGAATTTATCGTTTTGTTCGTAATCACTGGACGAAAACTTTTTAGTGCGTTCCCGGAGAGGTATATCACAAAAAAGACGCGCACTGACATGTAAACAATACAGGCCGCCGCTCTGCGGTGAAAAAAACTGCAGTTTCTTATGTAGAATTAGATTATTACGTTCTTAATAAAGTCGCGGAAATTTTCCTGTATTGGCAGCATCCCAAAACTGTTAAGACAATTAACAGCGGTGTCATTTGGGGACAAAAAAAAAAAAAACAGTGTTTACCGTAAGTTGATCTCACTGAAGTCTTAACCACGTAAAGGCCCTGCATCGGCGTCTCTCGAGAAATCTCGACGCAGACAAATGTGCTGCGTAACGAGGAACGAGTACACTCTTTGTCTGCATGCATCGGGTAGAAATTGTATCCGTCCATCTTTTCAATTCGAGAATTGACTGTTCTATCCGAGTCAATCTTCAGAATGTCTGGCATCTCTGACATGAAGAAAATCATGACTGCTTCGGTTTATTTTTGCTTGAAGTCGGGTTGACTCTCACGTTTGCTGTACGGATCAGCTATAAACTCTGCGTTTTCTGTTGGGAGTTGAAATGTAGTGGAAAAGAAAAACGCCTTCTGAGAATGCACCTTCAGAAACGGGACGTCTTTTTGATTTAGACGATGCTGGAATTTGATATATGCCTTCATATAGAGATCTTGACTCCAATCAAGATGTCGTGTCTGTTGTGAGTCGCGGACTTTCAGAACGACGAATTTCAGATTGAAGTGTTCCAATTTAAAGGGATCGTGTTCCTGACTTCCCTGAAAAGCTTCGCGCTTGACAGAGGCAACTACTGGCTTGAACGGTACACGATGAGGATGAGAGATCGTCCAGAACGATGTGCTACATGCCCACGAAAAACATCCTGGTTTTTATATCGATTCCTTGAAGTAGGTAAGTGAAGGACGAGGACTGCACCCGTCTCTCAGTTCCCACTAGCACCAAATGCACACTTCGAATGTAGTGAACGATGCGAGAGAGTTCCACCCCTTGCTTTTCTTTAACAGTCGGTGCTGCTATGAATGGGAAATCTGTCGTATTTTGTTGCACTTTTGCGCGAATGGCACCCCATCTAGAAGGTCTCTTTTGCAAAGAAAACTTTGCAAAGAGTGGGGCGTACGGATTGTACAGGGTCGTGCCTACGGTATACTTGAAACAAGCTGCGAGACCTTTGGCCTCTGCCGGAATGTCTAACCTCTTCTAGATATTCACTGGGTCCTTTTCTTAAAAGCATCAAGGAAGGGCATGATCTCTGCTTGTTCGATTTGCGTGAAACAAAATATCCAGATAAGAGCGGCAGGGGGAGAGTAGACCGCTACGCCTTCAAACGGAGGTACCGACACAAAATATGGCAATCGGGGGTCTCCAGAAACTGATAAGTGGCCCAGATAAATGGAAGAAGTGTTTGCGTGCATTACCTAATATGACGAGTTCGTGCATGTGCAACTGTTGGGGAATAATTCTGCATCCGGATTTGAGATGGAAAAGGAGGTTAAGATGCTCTTCAGTCGTAATCAAAGCATGTGCTTTAAATCATGTGATGATGATTCCATATTTGTTATAACGCAGCTGTAACTTAATAAGCTTGATATAAAAAATATAATGAAGCGGTCTACTTGTCCGAGGCAGCTTCATGTGAGACTTGTAGGAAGTATTTATTACGCCAATATTATCATATTGCGCTGACTGATAGAAAACGTTAATAATTTTGATTCGCCTTTGCGTCATGCAGCATTTAACTCGCGTGAGGTCAGTGCCAACCTAGTAATCGAAAGTCCCTTCTCCTTCGCCTACGGGCAGGACTTTCATAGGCTGACCTGTTCCGAGAATGTTGTCAACTAATCCGAGTTTTTTCAACAAGCTGGACCTCATCCGTAAAGGATTGGTTCGCAGTAACGTTATATATATATTTTTTTTTAATCTCGATCGAGACTCGCTTTGGGTCATAGCGTCTCGCTCAGTGCTATTTTCACCGTCGGGAGGAAATCCTGCTGATCCGCAAATCGTTTTTTTATTGGCATTTTTTTTTCGTCGGCCGGAGTGAGCAAATATGTTTTCTTGTATGGCCTCGTTACATACTTCATGAGAAATATTGTCAAGAATGACAATCGAAGACGCGGAGAAAACTGAAGTAGACTAAACGTATAATGAGGCAAACTTGTGCCCAAAAGAATATAAAAAAGGCTAGCGCCGTAGTCGTCGATGGCGCAAAAGAGCAGGATCGAATGGTGGAGCGAGACTGACTGCGGCTTGCCTCACGGAGCTCCCTTTGTCTCCGCCTGGGCTTCTGGAACCATCGGCGTCGAAGGTTCGTCGCGTATAACATTCCAATCTTGAATGAGCATCGGGGTTCTCGAATTTACCACAACGCTACATTACAGAAACTACAAGAAGGTGTTTGTAGAGAATAACGTAAAGGACGAAAAAGTCTCCACAAACACCGTAACTTAACCAGCACGCACTATTTCCACGAGTACAAAAAGGTGTATCCGCGGCAAAGCACCGAACCTCGGCTTTTCGCGTTGGAGTCAAGCACGATAACAGTTAAGCCGGTTTTACATCCGGCGACGGTTGCGAAACAAATCGGTGCGAGAGCCGACGCAGCGAGTGCGATCGCAAAGTTTGGTGTGACATGCTCCAACGACCGCGCGATTTCTGCCAGCGCGGCCGCACTCTAAAAAAAATCCGTGTGTCTACTTTCACGCACAACACTCGGAGAGCCAATCAGCGCAGCTTACGGAGGCAGCTCGGCAAATGGCGATGCCGAAACATACGTTTAGACCAAAAAACGCAGTCTGATTTGTGACATTAAGCCATGCGAAACGTAACGCTTGCATTGCTTAATGTCACAACTCAGTCTCCGTTTTTTTACTTGAAAAGATGTTTCGGCATCTTCCTTCGCTCCGCTGCCTCCGTAAGTTGCGCTGATTGGTTCTCCGAGTGCTGTGCGTGAAAGCAGACACACAGACGTTTTGTAGAGTGCGGCTGCTCGGACACGGACGCGACGCGTTTCACTTTGCCTAAAATACAACAAAGACGTCTTAATCAACACAGATGTTTTAAAAATACAATAGGTAACTTAAAAGTTTTAATAATTAAGCGTTAAACCAAAAGCTCTAAGGTGTCTAAATTTATTTCCGAATACGCAACTATCGCGGATAAAAGCTGGCTAATGAACGGCTGGTTGACAATGAAGTGATCGCACCGACTCTGCGACAAATTGCCAACTTGTTGAAAACCAGTCCCAGAGCCGCTCTGACAGTGCGACTGCGATTTTAATCGCGCATTTACTGGAAATCTCACCGATTTCGGACGAGAATCGCGGTATGTGAAACAGCATGAACCGGAGATGAGCCAGGGCTTAGGAGCATAGAGTTATTATAATGTACGCTAGAGGTTCAACTGGCGCTAGTGTCTATGCGACTTCCGTGACGCAAATTGAAGCAGACAGCAACCAGTCTACTTTTGCGGTGTTCCTGTGCATTCCTATGGGAAAACGCGCGTGCATTTTGTCTCTTCGCCGGAAAATAACATGGAACACTTAGGTTATTTCGGTCGTACCGAATAGTATGTGTCTTAATTAACATTGTAAAAGTGTAATTGCTTTAGTTTGCGCATTTTTCTTCATCAGTGAGCGATGTTTAACTTCGCTGCATTTCAGTCCCAAACGTGTGTTCCGCAGCAGGTGTGTAAAAACAAACGACGATTCAAAGCAAAATTACGATCGAAACGAACATAGAGTGTGTTCAAGGCTCGCCAGCATTCCAGTGACGCTTGTATATTGATAATATGCCAGTCCTGTCACCATATGAAAATGATCCCATCGTGCATGAGCGGATAAAAACCTTCAACGTAGAGAATAAAGTCCGTGGGATATGAAAGGTGTCTCTTCGTATTGTTTTCTCTGCCGGGCAGCTTTTATCGCGCACTTGTTCTCAGAGATGTCTAGCGCGGGGGTGATATTTTGAACGTAGCTCACGCAGCTTCGCTCAGGACAGAAAGAATAATGCGGTACTCACTTATTTAAAATCGGAATAGATTACGTGGCCTTCAACTTATTTTGATCGTACATGCACTGCAAGTTACTGATCCGGTGTTGCTGCGTAGTTCTTGCCGCCGCTCTTGATTTTCCAGATGTCCTATTCGTTTGGCATGTATATCCCCCATGCTGGAAATCGCCGACGCCGCGTTCGCGCTAACAGTGTCCGACAGTGCACATAAATACACGTACGAAGCCGTTTTAGCACCGTTTTTAGTGCGATGAATTCGAGAGAAAAACGCCGTAACTGACCAATTCTTTCGTCAGCCTGACTGAGAAATGTTCCAAACTACCTAGTACGTACGAATTATTTGGGATATTTGCTCTTATGATCAAGCGCAGGGAGAAAATGCACTCACTTTTTCTCATAGAAATGCATTACCGGAAGTCAATTTTCGACTGGTTGCTGTCTGCTTCAATTTGCATCAGCACACTAGCGCCACTTGAACCTCTAGCGTACAATATAATAACTCTATGCTTAGGAGGTGCTATTGGAGTCACGACACACACAAAACCAAGAGAGTGGACAAATCGCTATTTTTTTTTTTCAAATATACATGGAGTCGAGAGCAACCAGCCTGTTGCGGACGACGTCCGATGCCAGATGATGAATGTATGTGGCCTCAACGTGATAACTGCAGCGCACCGCTCGTTTCAACGTCATCACTGTCTGAGCGAGAAATTCCATGAGGTCCGTTGTTTTGGGCACACGAGGTGTTCGTGAGAACGTCTGTCGGCCACCATCCCAAAAGCTAGAAAGGGTCATAGTGGCATGTCCAGTCCTTGGCCCGTGACCGGTCGTTGACATAAACGCAAAACGAAATTAAGAACGGTTAAATCCACGTCGTAGGAAGAACGTTTTCCAAATACGATGAGTTAGATTAAAACGTTTAGTGCCGTCGGAAAAAGCTGGTTGTTCATCTTCCGATTTCTCGTACATCTTTCAATATTCCTCCATCTGGTGTCCGCCTACGCGCGTTCTCTCGGGCGTGATGTCGCCAACACGTTTCCTAACTTTCAGAGTTAGAGTGTGCGAATATTCGCAATTTTGGAATAACGAATCGAATATTAATTACCCTTCCGATTCCTAACGAAATCGAACAACAATTTTTAAAAGTTTCGAATATTTTTCGAATAATTTCTCAAAAGTTGCTACGGTGTCGCGCTGCGTGATTCCTTTCGCAGGCGTCCCTCAACCGCGCCTGCCCGGCAGCCATACAAGTAGCAAGACGGCATTACGTATTCTCTTCTCCTATACAATGATCATCATCATCGGCGGCAACAGTTTCTCTGTATTTGTACGTGGCTGTTGACTTTATTAAAAATCGTTTTGCATAAAAAAAAAAACTCGTGCAAGAGTTAGCAAAGCGTGTCGTGGGGATGTTTCAAAACTGGTTGCAACGGGGTCGCCGTTCAATACGCGCGAAATAGAAGCGGTAAAAGCGGGAAGTTGTTCCAAGAGAAAGTTCAGCGGAGAGTGGAAGTTTTTCGACTGCTCCTGTGCTTCTTCGTTGAGGTGCCTCGTGTGTGGTGCCATCCTTAAAACGCCAACAAGCACTACGACCCCTTTGTTGAATCATCCAGGGGCCCGCAAATAGTACGAAAGCAGAGCTGCTGCGGCGGAGCAACGCGATTCTCCGAAGTCCGAGGATGCAAAAATGTTGCCGTCTTTGAGGCCACGACTGCAATCAAAGCGTTAGTACCAGGGCACTAACAAATACAATTGGCCGCTTCATTGGAACTGGCTTGCAGAGCTACACACTCAAAGAAGAACCGGCATTTCTGGAGCGGATGAAATGTACAGTGCTCGAGTACAATATACCTTCTCGAACGACTTTCCAAGGACTGTCGTGCAGGAAATACACGATGCTGCTAGGTATGCCCTCCTCACTGTGTTGCACATCGTCCTAAGGAAAAACGTGGGGTTTATCACCACCAGCACTTACGGCTGGACGTCACGAGCTGGCGACAGTGATGTTTATAATGCAACTGGAAAAAATGACGGGAATGACCAATGACCTAGCTCTGTTTGGAGTTCTGTTTGTCTTTTGTCCCTTTTTTCAACCTTCTTCAGGGATTATTTAAGACCGGTATGTGTCAGTGACATGGCACGTGGTGAGTGAGGACTTCATGCCTAAGAGTTTTGTTCTTGCGTGTCGCTGCGAGCGTGAACAACACTCTGCGGAGAATCGGTGTTCTCTAATCGAGGACGGCTTTGGGTAGTGAGGCATACCTCTGATACTTTCCTGCTTTGTGGTCACTGATAACGGCCTGAACGTTGTTTCTGCGATTGTCCCAATAGCCTGGGTGCAGATCGCAGGTTTTGCATATACGTCTCATCTTTTGTTCAAGAAGTTAAGGGATTCTGAAACGTGTGCACCACAGATACGAGCATTAGTGGGGCACTTCAAACGGAGCAGCGCTGCCAGGGAAAGACTGCAAGATATACAAAAGTGGATGGGCATAGAAGGTCCTCTTAAGCTTGTACAAGATGCGCCCACAAAATAAAATAGTGAGCACACCAATGGGCCACTCCTACTGAAGCTCAAGGCCGCTGTTGTGTTAGAACTGGCAAAACCGTTACCGTTGAAAACTTTACGACGGACGAAGGGCGTCTTGTTTCAGCCTCGGAGTCAGTGCTGCAAGCAATCCAACAAGCCACAGCAGCTGCTTCTGCCGAGCCTTTCCCAACCATTTACATGGTTGTTCCACTTGCTCACTGTGTGAAGGTGCTGCTTTATGAGGGCGCAAGTGTAACTCAAGACGTGGCGTTTTCTCAGAATCTTTGCAGATCAGCTAAAACAAGCTTCCTGGACGTAAGCACACATGCCCCTTATGCCCATGTCACCTTCCTTGATCCTCGGCTCAAGGACA
The DNA here is from genome assembly GCF_016920785.2 of Ixodes scapularis. Classification (NCBI taxonomy): domain Eukaryota; kingdom Metazoa; phylum Arthropoda; class Arachnida; order Ixodida; family Ixodidae; genus Ixodes; species Ixodes scapularis. Next base: position 14,374,616 of record NW_024609883.1, on the reverse strand, counting down.
TCTGCTACAACGAGATAGAAAACGAGAATGTAGAGTTCATACTGAGTACAATGATTGAAGATGTACCAGTCTCAACACAGCTCAGGTTCGAAGGAAGTGCAGAACACCAATCTCAAACCAATGTGGAAGATATTGAACAGATTAGTATTGTCATGATGCAGCGAGTTCTTTACTGCAAAAGGCCTACCACTACCTTCAGCCTCCACTTTTGACACAGACGGACAGCACATTCTACTCATTGCACATTGTAGGCAAATATGTATATATATATATATATATATATAGCACCCTTGAATAGCACCCTTCAACGTGCGACGCGACTATGCCTGGCAGTACAGGCAATCCAGGTACCAAGCAAGAGTTCGTTTTAAACGTGCTCAAATCCTTTGACAAGCCGACGAGAGTCTTGCTTCAGAACATGTGGAAAATGATGTTTCTTTTTATGGACATCAGGTTCTCGAATTGACCAGAACGGGACATTACAGAAACTACAAAAAGGTATATCCGCGGAAAAGCGCCGAACCGGCTTTTCGCGATGGAGGCAAGCACGATAACCGTTAGGCTACGTGCGCGATGCCTACTCGGCCAGCTGTGCGCCCGGCAATCTACAATTTTGTTTCTCTAGCGCCACCTTAAAGGTTTCATTTAGTAGGATGGGTTGAGATATTTGCACTTCGAATTTTCATAACGTATTATCTTGAAATATATCGTTCGAGGCATGTGAGAAAACGCTAGCGCACAACTCATCCCTCATATTTCACGTCCACCTGAGACATAATAGTTAGTGAGAATAATCAAAACACAAGGATGTCGGCACATTTTTCTTCGCTCTTTCTCGCATGTGTTGACGTTTCGCTGGTTTCTAAAGTCTTCCGGGTCGCACTACTAAACCGGAGATACGGCATGGCTTAGGAGGCACTATTGGAGTGACGACACGCACAAAACAGAAACAGTTGACAAATATTTTTTTTTTTCAAATACACATGGAGTTTAGAGTAACCAGCGTGTAGTGGACGACGTCCGATGCCAGATGAGGAATGTATGTGGCCTCTCTTGTTCCAACGTTATCACTGTCTGAGCTAGTACGCCGACGCCAACGGCGACACTGCGAAACATTAAAACTAGCAGCTAAGAGCTGCGCTCTAAAAACGCACCGATTCGATGGTTAGGATTCTGAAGGTTTCCAGCTGAACGTAGAAGTAAAAACCAAGGAGTGGAGAAAAAGAGACATACACTACTCGATTATCAACCATTTACTGAAATTCTTCCTTTTCCTTTTCATCTACCCTCATGAATTAAACTATTTATATATTGGAATTTTGTTCTTTTTTCTTTTTCATCTACCCTCATGAATTAAACGAATGAGATCCTTGGGGTAACGTCTTCTTCTGTATGACATTTGGTGGCTAGCGTTCACATCTTCCTGACTTGGTTCCCCACTTGCGGCGCTCCCAGAAGATACAGTTTTTCTTTCGAAAATAGCGTGGTGGAGGCGGCACTCCCGCAGTCATCCCCGTGCGCCTCAATAGCCAGAGATTCCAGGATTTCCCTTGCGAGCTGGTTTCTGTGCTTTCCAACGATGGTGATGTTTTCAAAATCAGGAGCACATTTGCATACTGGGCAACGCGCCGGAATATGGCCACCTGACATTAGTGCGCCAACGGAAGCTGCATGCTCCCTGGTGCGGTCGTTAATACACCGCCCAGTTTGTACAATGTAGCTTTTGCCACATGACATCGGAATACGGTACACAACTCCTTTTTCGCACGGGGCGTACGTTGTTCGGTGCGCGATGCCACAGGTAGACCTCGGATTTTGAGCATTCCTAGAATTTACCTTACGGCACATAGCAAAAGCATTGTTGGGGGCTGAGCATACGACCTGTACGCCTTGTCGGCCGGCGATCTTTTTTAGGCGATGCGTTATCCCGTGGATGTATGGCATCACCACAAGAGGTTTAGTGGGCTCCTTTTTCGTTGGTTGTGCATTGGTTTCCTGTTTTTGCCGCACTTTCTTGCAGAGGGTCTCGCATACCGGTATTAGGAGTGTACTTGCGTAACCAGAGTCCTGAAGCCTACAGAGCTGTTTTTGAAAGCTACGCCCGACTCTATGGGGGCAAGATTTTTGTAATGCCGAGGCGAGAGCTTTGGTTGCCAACCCTCGTTTTACAGTTCTTGAGTGTTCGGAGTTGCTTGGAAGGAATCTTTTACATGAACGGGCTTCATACATCCAGCACACTTGGGTATTTCTGAACTCCAAGGAGAGATCCAGAAACCGTATGGACTGGTTACGGGAAGTTCCTGGGTGAAAGATAGTCCTGGACAGCTCTGTTTAAAGGTGCGTAAAACAGCATCTGAGCACCCGTTGTTGGGCTCGTCTGCTTCGGAATTACACAGTATGAGAAAGTCATCCACATACCGGAAAGTGACCTCGATGCGTTGATCTTTTAGATTTTCTTGGATATTCTTACCGCATGCTGCAATGTACAAATCGCACAAGTATGGGGCTACTCGGGATCCTATGCATACTCCACTTTTCTGTACATAGCGTTGCTCCTGGTGTGATATCACAGTCGCTGTGAGGTAGATTTCTAGAAGCTCCAAGAAGCTATCGAGGCTCATACCAGCTGAATTCTGGAAGCATTGATGGCCCTGCTCCTCGATGGTTGTTCGGAGTATCATCAGGAGAGCGGCATGGGGAATCGAATAATACATGTCCGTGATATCTAAGGAGAACCCCGATACTATTTCACATCCTTTTTCCTGAAGAAAGGAAATCACTCGGTCCGAGTTTGGTATACTGAAGGGGTCGTTTACTTTAACTTGTGCTAGACTCTTCGCCAAGACCTGTGACACATTACTTTGCCACGTGTGTCTCTCTGATACTATGGCGCGAAAAGGAACATTGTTTTTGTGTGTTTTTGCCGAGAAAAAGACACACAATTCGCCTTGTTGCGATCCTCTGATTTTGGTGATGAGGCTTCTGCATTGTTCCTTTTCAAGTAATTTTAGGATGGCTTTTTTTCTGATAGAGTTTGTTTTGGATCTACTTTTTTGAAGTTCTTCGTTATGGCTTGTTGGGCTTTTTCTCCATACGACCCCGCATCCAGGACTACAAAACCTCCCTCTTTGTCGGAGAGGCACAGGCTTAGGTCTTTGCGGCGTAGTTCCTGCACCGTTGAGGCAAATGTCATATTTGTAGTGACCTGGTTGCGTAAGCTGGTCAGGCATTCAAGTCCCTCATTGATGATTTGCGATGATGTTTCCTGAGGTGCTTTGGACGCGATTTCCCTTACCATTAGGACCTTATCGATGGCGTCTTGCCTTGGTGGGAGGCAGAACTTAGGCCCTTGTTCGAGCACGCCTCGGGCTGGTGCCGAAAGAGATACGTCCCCGATGATCTGGAGCGGCGAGCTTTTTGGTGCCGTCGTAACTCTTCGTGCTAGATGTTGTTTCCATGTTGGGAGGAAACACATTTTCCAAAGGTACTCTGTGGTGTATCTTGTCACTGTCATGTGGTTTCAAAAAGCGTTGGGGCTGAAAGATTTCACCCCGAGAAAATCAGTGAGAATGCGTACTTGGCGCCATGTCTCTGATTTCAGAATCTTCGAAACTCGTTGGGCATGCCCCTGTGATAGCTCAATGAAGTCGAAGAAATGCCGTACCTCGTCAAGAAGTATCTTCTTTCTGATGCTGCGGGCGAGCAACCTTGCCCGGCAGATGTTGATTGCAATGAGATGACAAAGACCTTCCGGGTCAAGTAGGTGAAAATAAAGAGAAGATGTGCTCAGAGAACTAGAAAGATAATTCATGACTGCCTGGAGCAGAGCCGGTTGGTATGACATGATTCTGAAGGTTTCCAGCTGAACGTAGAAGTAAAAACCTAGGAGTGGAGAAAAAGACACATACACTGCTGGACTATCAAACATTTACTGAAATTCTTCCTTTTCTTTTTCATCTGCCCTCATGAATTAAACTATTTATTTACTGGATTTTTTTTTTCTGTTTTTCTTTTTCATCTACCCTCATGAATTAAACGAATGAGATCCCTGGGGTAACTTTTTCTTCTGTATGAGATTTGGTGGCTAGCGTTCACATCTTCCTGACTTGGTTCCCCACTTGGGGCGCTCCCAGAAGATACAGTTTTTCTTTCGAAAATAGCGTGATGGAGGCGCCACTCACGCAGTCATCCCCGTGCGTCTGAATAGCCAGAGATTCCAGGATTTCCCTTTCGAGCTGGTTTCTGTGCTTGCCACCAAATGTCATACAAAAGAAGAAGTTACCTCAGGGATCTCATTCGTTTAATTCATTAGGGTAGATGAAAAAGAAAAAAGAAAAAAATTCCAGTAAATAAATAGTTTAATTCATGAGGGTAGATGAAAAGGAAAAGGAAGAATTTCAGTAAATGGTTGATAGTCCAGCAGTGTATGTCTCTTTTTCTCCACTCCTTGGTTTTTACTTCTACGTTCAGCGGGAAACCATCAGAATCATGTCATACCAACCGGCTCAGCTCCAGGCAGTCATGAATTATCTTTCTAGTTCTCTGAGCACATCTTCTCTTTATTTTCACCTCCTTGACCCGCAAGATCTTTGTCATCTCATTGCAACCAACATCTGCCGGGCAAGGTTGCTCGCCCGCAGCATCAGAAAGAAGATACTTCTTGACGAGGTACGGCATTTCTTCGGCTTCATTGAGCCATCACAGGGGCATGCCCAACGAGTTTCGAAGATTCTGAAATCAGAGGCATGGCGCCAAGTACGCATTCTCACTGATTTTCTCAGGGTGAAATCTTTCAGCCCCAACGCTTTTTCAAACCACATGACAGTGACAAGATACACCACGGAGTACCTTTGGAAAATGTGTTTCCTCCCAACATGGAAACAACATCTAGCACGAAGAGTTACGACGGCACCAAAAAGCTCGCCGCTCCAGATCATCGGGGACGTATCTCTTTCGGCACCAGCCCGACGCGTGCTCGAACAAGGGCCTAAGTTCTGCCTCCCACCAAGGCAAGACGCCATCGATAAGGTCCTAATGGTAAGGGAAATCGCGTCCAAAGCTCCTCAGGAAACATCATCGCAAATCATCAATGAGGGACTTGAATGCCTGACCAGGTTACGCAACCAGGTCACTACAAATATGACATTTGCCTCAACGGTGCAGGAACTACGCCGCAAAGACCTAAGGCTGTGCCTCTCCGACAAAGAGGGAGGTTTTGTAGTCCTGGATGCGGGGTCGTATGGAGAAAAAGCCCAACAAGCCATAACGAAGAACTTCAAAAAAGTAGATCCAAAACAAACTCGCTCAGCAAAAAAGCCATCCTAAAATTACTTGAAAAGGAGCAATGCAGAAGCGTCATCACCAAAATCAGAGGATCGCAACAAGGCGAATTGTGTGTCTTATTCTCGGCAAAAACACACAAAAACATTGTTCCTTTTCGCGCCATAGTATCAGAGAGACACACGTGGCAAAGTAATGTGTCACAGGTCTTGGCGAAGATTCTAGCACAAGTTAAAGTAAACGACCCCTTCAGAATACCAAACTCGGACCGAGTGATTTGCTTTCTTCAGGAAAAAGGATGTGAAATAGTATCGGGGTTCTCCTTAGATATCACGGACATGTGTTATTCGATTCGCCATGCCGCTCTCCTGATAATACTCCCAACAACCATCGAGGAGCAGGGCCTTCAATGCTTCCAGTTTGCAGCTGGTATGAGCCTCGATAGCTTCTTGGAGCTTCTAGAAATCTACGTCACAGCGGCTGTGATATCACACCAGGAGCAAGGCTATGTACAGAAAAGTGGAGTATGCATAGGATCCCGAGTAGCCCCATACTTGTGCGATTTGTACCTTGCAGCATGCGGTAAGAATATCCAAGAAGATCTAAAAGATCAACGCATCGAGGTCATTTTCCGGTATGTGGATGACTTTCTCATACTGTGTAATTCTGAAGCAGACGAGAACAACAACGTGTGCTTAGATGCTGTTTTACGCACCTTTAAACACAGCTGTCCAGGACTATCTTTCACCCAGGAACTTCCCGTAACCAGTCCATACGGTTTCTGGATCTCTCCTTGGAGTTCAGAAATACCCACCTGTGCTGGATGTATGAAGCCCGTTCATGTAAAAGATTCCTTCCAAGCAACTCCGAACACTCAAGAACTGTAAAACGAGGGTTGGCAACCAAAGCTCTCGCCTTGGCATTACAAAAATCTTGCCCCCATAGAGTCGGCCGTAGCTTTCAAAAACAGCTCTGTAGGCTTCAGGACTCTGGTTACGCAAGTACACTCCTAATACCGGTATGCGAGACCCTCTGCAAGAAAGTGCGGCAAAAACAGGAAACCAATGCACAACCAACGAAAAAGAAGCCCCCCAAACCTCTTGTGGTGATGCCATACATCCACGGGATAACGCATCGCCTAAAAAAGATCGCCGGCCGACAAGGCCTACAGGTCGTATGCTCAGCCCCCAACAAGGCTTATGCTATGTGCCGTAAGGTAAATTCTAGGAATGATCAAAATCCGAGGTCTAGCTGTGGCATCGCGCACCGAACAACGTACGTCCCGTGCGAAAAAGGAGTTGTGTACCGTATTCCGCTGTCATGTGGCAAAAGCTACATTGTACAAACTGGGCGGTGTATTAACGACCGCACCAGGGAGCATGCAGCTTCCGCTGGCGCAGTAATGTCAGGTGGCCATCGTCCGGCGCATTGCCGAATATGCCAATGTGCTCCTGATTTCGAAAACATCACCATCGTCGGAAAGCACAGAAACCAGCTCGCAAGAGAAATCCTGGAATCTCTGGCTATTGAGGCGCACGGGGATGACTGCGTGAGTGCCGCCTCCATCACGCTATTTTCGAAAGAAAAACTGTATCTTCTTGGAGCGCCCCAAGTGGGGAACCAAGTCAGGAAGATGTGAACGCTAGCCACCAAATGTCATATAGAAGAAGAAGTTACCCCAGGGATCTCATTCGTTTAATTCATGAGGGTAGATGAAAACGAAAAGGAAGAATTTCAGTAAATGGTTGATAGTCCAGCAGTGTATGTCTCTTTTTCTCCACTCCTTGGTTTTTACTTCTACGTTCAGCTGGAAACCTTCAGAATCATGTCATACCATCCGGCTCAGCTCCAGGCAGTCATCGATGGTTAGGCACACAGCTATATTGAGTTAGCATTTCTTACAAATGGCGATTCGTTCTCGATCAGGGCATTTATCGCCAACCAAGTGTGGAACTAGTCAGTCCAATTTATTTAGGCTGGTAATCCCCCTAATCTGTATTATAAGCAACGTAGTGGTAAATTGACGCTCCTTAAAAGAGTCCTGTGTCGGTCGCCCTTTCCCACAGTGCAATAGTGTTGCGTGTTTTCGGAGTTCATTTTTTTCCAAAACTTCGGAGGGGGTCTTTTGGAGTTTACGTTTTACCGGAAATTTTCATTTTATTGTAGTTTTTTTTTTTTTTTTTTTCGTGTTTTCCGAAATTTAGGGCTTAATATTTGGAGACTTTTTTTATAAAAATATCAATCGGGTGTATACGTGCGATAGATTTAAGAGAATGAGAATGAATCAATGAATCTCTCTTCGGTTGGATTGGGAGTTGGCCCCGTTGCCATTGGCAATACTAAATTGGAGAACGACAAAAGTTGCAAACAATGGTGGTTCCATAAACGTCGAAACCTTAAAATCAATAAACGGCTAGGGGTAATCGCTAGAAGCTCGTATTCATCTCATCCAAACCATCTACATACGCCGCGGCTGGTTTGGCTTGAATAAAAAAAAAAGGAAAAATATAGAAGGTTCCACTGTTCGCCGCCTTTTGCACCTTCAATGAAATCTCCATGATTCACGGCTTTCGCTGTTCCAAAAAAACCCAACCCCTTCTTCCTCTAAGAAGCGGCATTAGTTAAGAGCGAACTGGAAAGCGGAACCATGGTTTTTGTCACAACCCAAACGACTTGATGACGTGATGAACTTTTGACGAGATAAGCGGTAAGATTCCTTTTGCCAATATTTCTAGATCCGAAAAAAAAGAACTAGGGTGACATTTTGTCAAGACCACTGATTTTGTGCGAAGTCCAAACTTTATTGTAAAATACTTTTTTTTTTTCAATGGTGAATCAAAATTCAGAGTTCATTTGATAACTCAGAATTGATCAAAATTTTACAGGACGTCATTTTTCGGGGTATTTTGGATTTATCCGCAAACACGCAACCCTAGGTATAGTCTACCGAGTGTTTAGGAACATTCCCAAAATATGGTGTTTGAGATAAAAATCTTTTTGGTGAATGGTGAACTAAATACCGGACACGGCGGTGGACGTCAGGAATTGAAAAAAAATACAAATGAGCAAAACCATTTACTAAGTTCCCCATAAATCTAATTTAAACTAGTGAAAAAAAACATGCAATTTTAATCATGAGAAAATATCCGATCGTTAATTTGTAATAAATACGTCTTAACGAACCGAGTATCGGTATTGGAATACTTTTAGCATATTTTTTTTTTAACTAAATGGTTTCAATACTTTGGGAAGAAAGTATAATATAACGTATTTAGAAAACTTTTGTTGTAAATTATTTTGATTGCTCGATAGTAATGTGAAAAAACATTCACATCAATGTAACACTATCATCCGGCTCTTAAACAATAAAAAAACAGATGATGAATACTAATGTGTAAACATAGCGCAGAACTAGGTCACGAAGAGTCAAAGGTAACATTACACAAAACAAACCCTGTCAATGAAACAGCATAACCAGGCACTCGATCGACCTGAAAACAATAGTTAAGTTACGGTTAGCATTGCTATTATATTTAGAGTACCAGTTTCACTTTTGTTCTTTTAGGGTAAAGGGGGAGGGGATCGATTTCTAAATGCCAGTTGCCAGCACAGTTCTTTCCAACACAGATTTAGCCTGATTCGAGTTAGGTGGTTAACATACACCCTCAAAAACTCTCTCCTAAAGAAGACAATTTATATGAGCAATTTACTTTCTAGCATATTTTATTGGAAAATTTAGCCTGGTTCGAGTTAGGTGGTTAACATACACCCTCAAAAACTCTCTCCTAAAGAAGAATATTTATATGAGCAATTTACTTTCTAGCATGTTTTACTGGGAAATTTAGCCTGGTTCAAGGTAGGTGGTTAACATACACCCTGAAAAACTCTCTCCTAATGAAGACAATTTATATGAGCAATTTACTTTCTAGCATGTTTTACTGGGAAATTTAGCCTGGTTCGAGTTAGGTGGTTAACATACACCCTCAATAACTCTCTCCTAAAGAAGACAATTTATATGAGCAATTTACTTTCTAGCATGTTTTACTGGGAAACCTCTCTCCTAAAGAAGACAATTTATATGAGCAATTTACTTTCTAGCATGTTTTACTGGGAAAGAGGCTCATTTTCGGAAGGCAGAATGCATTTTCTTCGCTAGTATACCTAGCGGTGAATGTATCCAGTCCAGTCTGAATATTGAATTTAGTTTCTCAACATAAAAACGCTGTAATTTTCCTTTGAGAACCATCTAGGCAATTATTTGATAAAATGTCGAAGATAGTATCTATGAGGAAAGCTGCGAACGCAACACAAAACAATTCCCGACCCGTTTGTGGATTTCTCTTTGCGTTAAAAGGCCCATGAAACGAATTTCGGGCTGGAGTAAATCAATTTATATTGGAATTTTACTAATAGCGCATCGTTCAGTGGGCCAAAAGAAAAAAGGCAGTAAGTCAAAAACCTGACTTTCGGCGCGAAAATTTTGAAAACATAGCGGACTATTTCGTACCTCCTTCCCTTCGTAAGCTCTCTGCCTTTTCACTGGGATACATTCGCGGACCCCGCAGCGCGTCACCGGGCACCCGCAGCGCGTCATCGGGCCCAAACGCACGTCACACGGCACCGGACCTCACCTAATCCCTTCACCCCTAAGCTGACATTGTGGTGGAAGCTACGCGCTTGCCGGTCCAATCAACCACCTCCCTCTCATCACCTGACCTCTTTCTCTGCGCGTCAGTATGCGCGAGAGAGCGTGATCACGTGGCAAAAGTGTGGCTGGCCAAGGAGCACGTAGCTTCCACCGCACTGTCAGCTTCGGGGTGAACGAGGTGGGGAAAGCAACCTTTGTCTGAATTTTGAGGGACGGGATAACCTTCTAGGGGGACAATGGCTGTGTCCGGCTACACAAGTGAGATTCCGGGCAAGAGGGACCCCCCCCCCCTTTCCGTCTTCTTGAACTCTTTGAAAGAATGCGCGATTTATCTGTTGAGGAGGAAAGCTAAACAGGAAAAAGTTAGAGAAACGTTTCATGACTAAATTTGAGAGGACAATCGTTTCCACTTCGGTTTTACTTTCTCATTTGCAACCGAAATGCGTTGTTGCAAGAGTGAGATAAGACAGTAGCACCACGCTGCGGCTCCTAGTAGAGGCATTTGGCATTGAGCGTGACCATACTGAAGAAGACATACCTGTGTATCAACAAACCTGACTTTTCTTTCACAAATCCTGCATATCGTGTGCGCCTGTCGGTGATGCAAAATAAATGACGACGACGATGGAGCCCATAGGACCAAAACGTGAAGGACTCCCTTTCCGGAGGTGCAACCGGAGAAGCGAGACTTGGCCCTCCGGAGGGGCGCCGGGAAGAGGCGTGTGCAGGTGGGCGAGGTGGGTTAATATATTTCTTTTACTAATCCGTCCACAGACTGTCCCCGCGAAGCGGAATAAACTGGGGAGGGCCGGGTGGGTTAACGCGCACCCCTGTGATATACTGCACCCGTCCATAACTGCACCTCCGAAAGGGGCGACCCAAAACGCACGGGATATGTTATGAGTACAGGTTCTCAGATAGGGTGTATCTCAAAAACAACCCGTTCGCATTTTGCCCTTTCTCGTTTGCCGCATTCTCGTTTGGATTCTCTCGTTCGAGCCTCTTCAAAACATCCTAACCGTTTTTTTTTTGTTTGTTTGCTTTTTTTTTTTTGCATTTGGGTTTATTCGTTTTTGGTCCTGTAAGCATTAGGACCGAATGTCGCGTGGTATGTTTTCACCCCTCGAGTGGCTCCCACGGGTAGTAGCGTACGCTGCAGTTCACTTTAAGGAAATGTCGAGTACGAAGTGTTTGTGTGTAAGGGGGGAGGGGGGTACCACTTCGAGTGCATCGTCTGGCGACACAGGAAGAGAGAGACCTCTGAAGCCCTCCTTGGGCACCAAAGAGCAATTGGGCGTTTTAGTGCCCAGCGCCTCCTACCACTTAAGGGTAACCCGAAAGGCGGGCCTGACCTTCGCTGCATGTTTCAAGAGCAGAAGGGTTGTATTTCAGGAGCCATTAACCAAACCGCGGAACTAAAACACCTGTGCGTGCGTATGTGAGCGCAAGCTCATAGACGCATTGCAGCAGCTATGTATGGGTGCCGCCATAGCCGACCTTCAGTTTTTGTTTTTCCCTGAATCTGTCTAATTCTCTTTATCACTGCCAGAGCAGGAGAGCTTATTGATATTCTAGATTTTACTTTTCTAGATTATAAATGCTCAGCCTATGCCTTTGTGGAAGCTCGTCAAGGCCCGCTCAGTGGCTCGGCATCTCAGCAAGAAAAAAGAAGGTCAGCAATGGTGGCTGTAACCTGGCGCGTCTGCAAAACGTCCATAGGCGTGCTGGGAGGAGCGAGGGGTGAACTTGCAGAAGCTTCTTCGGGGACATGTTGTGACCCAGCCACTACGCGGACGCGCAAAGGATGTAACGAGAATAGTGTCAAATGCGCCGAACCCAATCGAGAAAAAAGTTTTGAGAACGGTCATTTTGAGAAAGTCCAAACGAGAATGTCGAAACGAGAACGGGACCAAATGATAACCACCCTCTCGAATAACCGACTGGTGGTGGAACGAGAGCATATTGTTGCCAGATGCCTGCAATGAATGCACAACGCGAGCCTTTTCTCTTTCCTTGCATTCCTGGAGCGTCCTATGAACGGTTTGTCTCGAAATCGCGTCCCTGTTCTAGAAGTGGCGAAATGATGTTTTGTAACATTTTGGAGAGTCCACATTCCGGAAACATAAAACAATTGAGCAGTCGTATCTTAATCCCAGAACAGTCACAGCCGTAGCTGCGAAAAATCACGGCAAATCGTTGGACTTCGGCGTTGCCTTCACGCACAGTTAGGTGCGTGAACAAAAGCGTTCTAAACAATGCAGGCATTTGACCATTTTGTACCGAACGCTTTTTTTTTTCTCTTTTGTTCCCGAGGGCTTTAAAGCGCGTATCCCGGCACGAGCTGTTGGTATTGACAGTGCCACGACGGCAATTTGTTATCGGCAAAATGCTTCTTATTTTTTTTTTTTTTCAGAGAGTGCGTGCAGTGACTATTTGGTACTACGAAAGCTCAAAGCAGAGAGCGAGTTCTTAACGATACAGCGTAACTCAATGGCAACTTGTCCCCTTCGCAAGCTGCGGACCGGGTTCAATTCCCGCGGGCGGCGGTGGCAGCGGTAGATCATTTTTAAGGATTTTGAAACATCGACGTCAAGCGTCGTCAATGCTCGGGTGGGACTTTTCGATCGGAACTTGTGCTTTCACCTTCAAGTCGCATTAGCGATAACATGAAAGAACCTGCAATTTTTTTTCGTCCTTCTGTGGTATATCTTCCCTACGATTCGTCAAACTTTGCCGTCGGCTGTATTCATTTTTCGCCTAATTTTATATTCACTCAAAATCGCGTCTTTCAAAACACACGAAAAACCGTTTGCTATGGTTGAATATATAGGTTGATGATTTTTGTTGCAGAATGCTGCTCTTCTCAATCCACGTTGGACCGGTCGTTGCTTCCGTTCCAGGAGGTATCTTTCTTGAGCCCGTAAGTAAGAACTATGTTAATTTTACTTTTCGCATTTTTGAGTCAGCTTCTGAATCTAGCCCTAACTAAGAGAAAATGCGATGCCTTATCCTTGCAAAACGCAGCGATTGAACCGTAGACAACGCGGTTGGAGTTCTTACACCTAGGGGTAACTTAACATTAACCAGTCGAGTAAACATTGAAGTAATCTTTGGGGTCGTCCGCAGTTACCACATTTACACCGAAATGCGGAAAATAATTTTAGAAACTCCTGTAAAGGTTTGACGTCACCTTCGCCTAATTGGTCCGATCGTCTTTCATCAAAGAATAAAAAACACATACCTATTTCTTTTTCAAACTCATTAGTTTGTTTTGTCTAGCCCCAAGATCGAAATCTCATGCAACGTGCATGAGACGCGAACCAATCTTGGTTCGCGTCTCTCCAAGTTGTATGGACACTCAGATTCGGAGGTCATTTTCTAACGAGTGGTAACTTCCTCTCGTGACGATACTCCGTTTCACTCGCGACAGACCTCGGCGGATGCTACGAGCCATCGGAGCCAATGTAAGAGCGTATATGAGGGCTACGTGACTTTGGAGAGGGTGCGGAGTTATAGGTGGAGAGCGTGTTACGTGATAAGGTCATAGATCTGAATTAGCTGAGATCAGAGCTTCGATTTAAAAGCAGCTTTAGTCATCAAAGTAGCGCAAAGCTTTTAAATTCCCAGCCTATTGCAGCGGTTGGCCCAGCAATGTAATATAGCAGGGGTGGCCAAGCTGCGGCTCCCCAGCCGCATGCGGCTCTTCGCGTGTTAAAGTGCAGCTCGCGGCTTCATACCACCCCCCCCCCCCCCCCCGTCTGCTTCTCTGTCACACGAGCACTTCTCCAAAAAAAGAAATAGAACGCGTTTTAAATCGAAAGACAGGCTGCGGTTTAGTAGTCTTGTTCTACTGCTACGTACAGCTGGATTGCTTTTGACTTGGATAGATTAAAAATAGTTTGTTTTGTTTATTTCTCTGGACAAGTTTGCCCCCCCCCCCTCCCCCTCCCCTTCCCCCCCCCCCCTCCCCCCGCGCGGCTCTTGGAAGTTTCGTGGTTTTGCTTGCGGCTCTTAGGCCGGGTCAGCCCGGCCACCCCTGTAATATAGCAACCGGCCAAGCTGACTGCCAAACAAGACCGACATGACCTCTCGGGAAAATCCCAACAGGCACCTCGTTAATCCCATATTGCACCGCGTAGCACGGGAAATAGTGGAACCTTTCGGATGTACGATAAGGCCAAGTTCAAGATTCCGTACGTCCTGGAAGTGACTTAAGTTTTTCTCACTTATTACTGCAAGTTGAGCACACTGCGAAAAGGGAGCGATCACTTCACAAATCAATGCGAACCCTCTCGCCCTATTGCTCAGCACGCTTTGCGTTCTAAAAGCGCGAATAGAGAAACCAACCTGAACCGCTGAATTTATATTTGGCTACTCCTTCACGCGCCGTATACCTTGGACGGCTGTAAATTGTCGGGTAGACCATCAGAGGCACTGCGTATTTCCGGCATAGTCTGTTGCCGAAGTAGCGTTTCGATATTCCGAAGCTCCACCCGCGCACTTGTCGTTCTGTCTCTTTCGCTTCTCGAGTAGCGCTATGTTCAAATTGTGAGGGCATGTCTCTGTGTGAGTCGAACATAAAGTGAGCTAGGCCCTCTAAACTTCAAATATGCCCGTGCCGTTATGACAACCACGATTTTATGTGACGTTTACTAACTTTTGCCGTCTGAAGCGGTATTTCAGTGAACGGATGGAGAGATGAAATGCGCCACACTAATAAAGACGCCGGGAAGCGCCACTAACAACCCGGTTCCCTAGGTAACCCACCGGTTCAAAATGGCGAATACCATTGACGCCGCTGATTTTCGACGTTGTCCATCTCGGCCTTTTTGCGTCGTGGAGGTACTACGGCAATTTTAAGCTTCTATATTGGTAGATCTAGCTGAGAGGGCTCGAAGCGTCGGCTGTGGTCGTACGTAAAGTTATAGGGAGCATAATGTGGGATCGAGCGCTCTACATTCCGTCAATGTATCACGCCATCTGTGGAGGACTCCAAAAGGCATCCCAAATCCGGGAGCACTACAGTAACTGTTGGATGTTACTCTATTTCTCCATGGCGTAACTAAGACGGAGTCAGAGTGTCGCCTTCAATCTCCTTTCGTCGCCAAGTTGTAATTGGCGGAGAAGGGGTCACAAGCGCCAACTTTGGCGGAAGGCTTGCGGGAAGCCGCCTCGTGGAGCGCCTGGCTATGGGCGGGACATCTTTCTTTTAATGCGAGAGCATTCACTGGTCTCATGGAGCGAGCCGACGTCAACCGCTTTGAGAACGCGCTAAACGGCACCTTAAATCCTTTCTCCCAGTGAAGCCAGCTCCCGGAAATGAAACTGCTGGGGAAGCTAGCCAACAGCGCCAAAATTTCCCGATCCCAAAGGCACGGAGTAAAGCTGATGGCTTTTCGGCTTCGGTCTTATTGGCTGGCGCGCGTCGACGAAGCTCCCATTGGCCGGACACGCAGCGCCGCACACAAAACGTCTAAGGTTAAAGCGGCGAGGAGAGGTGCCCTCTCTTCTCCGGGATGAGCGCACCCCTCTGCCGTCGACACAAATACGCTGAAGACGAAATATGGGAGCGGAAGAATAATGTACATGCATTCGCATTCGCAACTCGTAAGAAGTAATTAGGCGTGCCCCAACCCTTTTTAGTCAGTGGGCATTCGTTGCTTTGGTCAATTCAACCACCTTTGGTTTTGAGAGTAGTGTTTTGAACTCTAAGCTGGACACTAGACGATCAAATCGCCGAGAGTTCGTGATAGGCGCGATCGGCCAGCGCCAAGGTCAAGCGCGGCGCAGGCCAACCTCTTAGAAATCTCGCCCTCATTCTCAGAGAGTCTCTACGCGCTGGACAAAACGAATGCGACTGAAATTTTAGTTGTCGTTGTTTTTTTTACGACATATTTTGGCGTCGCCGCCCGATTAGCCGGGTGTGAAACGATGAAGAGCTTAGCTGTCCAAGACAAATTACGACAGAAGATAGCCGAAAGACATGCATTTTTCACGCTCACAAATAACGTGTCTACCGATCGACCGGACACGGACGGACAATTTGGTACGTTTTAACATTCGACTTCGTTTTGGGGCACGTTTTGGAGAGAGCTTTCTATATTGCCACCAAAATTAAGGCAAAGGAACGGGCGCGACTGACGCCTACCGGAACATCTATTTTTGGTTATGACTGAGAAAGGCTCTAGGCGTAATATTTCTGGAAGAAGGGGGGGCGGGGGGCGAGAGAACAATTGTTATTGCTCGCAAAATCACGTCGAGGGCCCAGTCAACGTCCTTCTCCACCTTCGTCTCCCGTGAATATCGAGACGGAACGCTTGAATGACAGGCGCTTACCAGCCCTATTTCTCGCAGTGGAAAATAACACAGAAAGGGTATGCACCATGCATCAGAGAAATTTAGTGAACATTTTTAAGAGGGGCAAAAACACGTCCAACGCAAAACCGCAAAACACAGGTAGAGAATGGCGCTGCGCGGGCTTTCACAGTCCAAGAGTGGAAGAAAATTTCTAGCTGATAGATGGCGCGAAAGTCGCACCAGCCGTATCAGCATCAGCAACATGGCGGCGGCCGGGGAGTGTTTTTAGAGCGCAGTTCTTAGGCGCCCGGTTCCGGCTTCGCCGGCGTCGCCGTCGCCGTCTGTGTAATCATGAGGTCACGCGACCCCCATGATGTTACGTTACCCCCGTGAGGTGACGAGACCCCGGTGACGTCACGTGACCCCGTGAGGTCAAATGACGTCACGAGGGTCACGTGACCTCTAAGTTACGCCGACGGCCATGGCGACTCCGACGCCAGTCGGAGGGAGGAGTATACCTCTGCTCCCTGCTCCTCACCTCCCTACCCTGCCTGCTATAGAAAACAGGATGAGGAGGTGAGGAGGAGGGAGGAGGAGTATACGCTCCCCTCAGCACCCTTCTCTCCTCCTCCTCAAGAGCTGCGCTCTAATTAGGTGGAACAGGGGGTTGTAAGCGACTTTCATTTTTTGGAAATGTGTATTGGGCTCCCAAACTGGGATTCGAGAGGCCACGGAGTGGCTCCAGCTGTGCTACTTCGCTCCGTTCGTTCAAACGTTACGTCCGCTTTCCATCGCTCTTGCGGGAGACAGCACGGGCGCGAAGACGTGAGGAGTGGTTCTCCGCGCAGGCGCCGTCGTGCACCTCCCAAACCACTGGAAAAACGCTTGCGGGCTCGGTCGTCGTGGTTTTCGTGTTGTCTGCTGAATTAAGGCCACGCCGTGGGTGCGGGAGTTCCACCTAAGAGTTCTGCGTTATCTTTGGTTTGCCCTCCTGGCGCTTGCAGCCCGTTCTCGCATGCAGGTTTCGATTCCCTATATGGTTTTCTCAACTGGGCTGTCCATTTTAATTTTAAGTGTAATACATTGTTTTGTCTTGTAATAACACGTGATGACGGCATCCAGAAAGTTTAGTTTGGGGGTCGTCTGTCTTTGTTTAAACCTTCGGTAATTCCAGAAAGGTACTTTCCACCTCGCGCGTTACGGCAAACTCCGAGATTTAGAAATTACGTACGAACTAATTTAGTAATAAACAAAACAAGAAAGTCCCGCATCCGAATAACAAACATGGCTGTCAAAGGGCAGCGCCAGCGGCACGATATATGATCGCAGCCGAAAAATTTCATGAAAGTGAAACAACGTATTCTACTAAAACCTATTTTAACGAGGCGACGAGCTGCTCTTTTCTCACAAAGGAGAAATCCCGGGGATTTCTCCCCGGCGCGCGCGCATCTGTGAGGCTTTTCACATCGCAAAGCCTGACGTTTTTGTCGAGGAATGCGCGTGCCGTGGAGAAATCCCCGGGATTTCTACCTCGTGTGAATACCCTTTTCTCAGGTTCGTAAGCAGGTTAGCTTTTAGTCGAGCGACCCGGGGGGACCCGTACCGCAGCACCACCGTGACGTAACATCGCGGCCGCAACGAACTTTATATCAGTGTAGCCATCCCTCTCTAGCAGATGATTTTGTGTTTTTTTTTCCTATACAGTCTCTCTTCAATAAAAAGCACACTTCAGGAAACATGCTAGTTTCATTGCATGGGAACAAAATTTGTGTTCTACTTGAGGGGAAGGAAGACTCAAACTGCAATGCTTTTAACCTGTCACGAACTCCAAATATGTATATGGTTTGTTCTCCGATTTGGGTTTTCTATCTGGACGTATGGCAAGTTACATCAAGGAAAACAGAAAGTTAGGCATGGAATTTGCGAAAAGTAGGCAAGTGTGCACTAGTATAGTTGTTTTCGTACAATATCAGACCAAGTCAAAGAGAGGTGCCACAAATATATGAAATCTTGTTAAAGAGAGTCTCCACAAAAAGATCAGATATCGTCAAAACTTTTTGCACTAAAAATAATCTTTCTGCCTTTCCTAACATGAATGCGAGATTGCGTAATCTTTAGCGAAGAACGATAGTCATAGCTAAGTTAAATTCAACGCAGATTATCGTTTGGCGTCAAACTATTTTTGAGTATTAGAAGCAATAAAACAAAACACTTTCTGGTAATTTGTTCAAAAAGAGCATATCCGCGGTTTCGAAAGAGGCTATTAATGCTTTACTCAAGAATATTGTTTTGGGACACCAAGGTTATAAGAGATATCCCCCAGCTTGTCATAAAAAGCCGAGGCTGAAGACAGCTCAATCAATCAACCAATCACTGCCTTGCGGAAACACGGTAGACATTTTCTGGACATGTTATTTCTCAGGAACTTTATTACTCATATTTAAAATCCGTGTATGGAGAGGAGAAAGCTCTTCGTGTTTATTTGTTTTTGTTGTTTACACCATTTCATCCGTTCCATCTTCTTCGACGTCTCTCGCCACTTGCACAGACATCAAACGCGGGTCCGTAACGCCACGAATCGTGGGTTCACAACTCGCGTAACAGATAATATAGCCTCGCGCGAGAGGGCCGACTTCTATTTGTATTTAATGTGCACTACTTTATTCTAGCACGCTCTTGAGGCACGACTGAAAAGAGCCCGGTGCGAGGCTAAGAGCATTGTTTCGTGAGTACGGACACTACTACACTTGGTTTACTTGGCTGGGCATGGTGGTCGGGTCCTCTCCTCGCTTTACAATCGACTGTAAACATAAAAGGGGGGGAGAGTTGGTTAGGCAATCTAAGGTGTGCTGACAGAGAGAGAGAAAACACGTAAAAGATCTGTGATCCTCTATTGTTTTGTGCGACGGGTTACCACTGCTTGTTTCTCTTGCTCTCAATGGACCTTTTTCCAGTAAGCGTCTGCGCACGCGCACACCCTTTCCACTTGAGCTTGACCGCCCTTTCGCCATTTTTGGGGGGCACTGCTTTCTTGCGACACTAATCTGTTCCTATGGGAGAAGGCGAGTCCGGTTGCCCTCCATTTGTAGTAGGCGGCGAAACCGTCATGGGGCACTCCTTACTGGAAAAAGGTCCATTCCCTCCCCTCCCCTGGCCTCCACGAATATTTGTATGAAAGTGGAACCGATGAACGATCCATAACCCGTAACCGCCACTTATTCTCTGACTGGTCGAGTTTTTGGTCATTGAGCGTCTGTCGTCTCCATGGCCATCTCTTAATGAGATGTTCAAAATTCAGGACATTAAGAAGAACAGAATTCTTGAGTTTCAGTGCATACTTTGCTTGCCAAAAACCAAACGCACATAGTCATCACCAAGAGCAACATACTTTAATCTACGAAGCACATCAAGGTAAGCCGGGACACCTGCATTCTGCATTGACTATACATTGTAACGTTAGAACCAAGTTTTTCTTTTCTTGTGAAAAGCAGGCGAAACACCCGATTCAAGAGGCAGCTTTCGTAGATCGCTTCTTTAGCTCCGAATCTCACAGCGGAGGTAGACGCTGCTACTGAGCCTCCGCACCGCTAGCTTTGACTGTACAATTCCATGGATTGTTTCCGCGGGCCATAAGCTAGCGAGATGGTGGGTGTGGTTGCAGCTTTCGGTGCTTTATCAGCTTACAGCTAAACGGAGTGCACCTACACTCTTTATCTTAAATACAATATTTTATTTTTACAAAAGCTTCCATATTACGTGCGTATGAGGAATGAACAGTAGTGTTGCAGAAAATTTTTGAAAAATGTCAAAATTGTTAGTATTGTTTTCTGGATAAGTGTAAGGAAAATGTAGCGTGAAAGTAATTTGTAACGTAACGAGTAAAGTTTTGCGTTATTTTCAGCGAAACTAATTTGTAAAGGTAATTCATTACATTTGAGGCTGGGCAATTTGTAATTGTAATCCATTACACTTTTCAAGTAATGAGCACAGGTCTGGTCGAAAGGACCTTAATGGCGACGATGGGCTTTCTGGAATAGCAGTTCCTGACAGAGGGTGACCGCCTGTAGCCTAAAGGTGACGGGCGTTTCCCTCTTCTCCCTCTTGCAATGGACGAATAAAATTTCCCTACTTTGGCGAAGTTTTCCTCACTTTGCGAAATTTCCCTCCATCGAGACGCCCGTCTCGATGGTCGCTCACGGATTCCATGAAGTCCGTCTTGCTTTGTGCTTTGCATGTCCAGGTGGCATCCGATGCAATTCGCTCTTAGATGAATCTTGTCGTGGCTGCGAACATTACAAACTCCTAAGAGACAAGCCTTTATACTTTCACTACACATAGATGCAAGGATAGTCAAGTTCGTTTTCATGTGCGGTGTATGGCTTGCGTGTTTATCTGTTGTATCTCATGTCATTTCTCCGAGTAACGGAACGAAGAGTTGGGACTGATGACCTCTCATCGCGCCGAGGATATGCTGCTGCTGCCCTTGAAATGCTGCAACATAAAGCGGCCTAGCATGGATGAGACTCTTTTTCCGTCGGCATGGGTGTGCAGCACAAATTATTTCAACATTCATTAGATAATAGATTTTGGCTAGTCGATTGTGATAGTTCAAAATTACCTCCGCCCTATATACGGGCCCCTAGTGTTTGTGCGTGGTCGGTTGCTGTGATTTTTTAGCGTCGATATTTTTGTTTGCTGCTTAATTTTTTGGGATAGTATAGCTATCCTTCTGTTTTGTCTGACCTTCACGCGTTGGTAATGCAGTGCTACCTTAAAAAGCGCAGGGAGCTGTGTGTTGTGAGGAAGCTTTTAAATTTGGTGGGCCTCAACTACGACGACAGTAGAACAGTAAGCCACAACGCCCGTTTTCTAGTAGATGCTTCCTACTCTGTTTTGATAAATGAAATTGCAGCTTTACTCGTTTAATCTTAACAGCGCCTTCCTAATATTTGCCTAAGCGTCCGTACCGCCGAGCTCACCCTCCGTCTTTGGGGGCACTACAACGGATTGTGGAGAGAAATCATTAAATCATTTGCCATGAGACTGTAAACAACAATATTTCTGCACCTTCATTATCATTGACAAAGACAGAGGTCAAAATCCAAACACCAGAGATGACTAGATTACTGACACGTCGTCGTGACGCTAGAGCTTGTTAAACTTTTTATATTAGGGGCGAAGCTCCTTAGGGTCTAGTTTTGTCCGTCCGTCCATCAGTCTGTCCGGCCGGCGTCCGTGCTCAGATAAAAAGAAACAAATTTTGCGCAGTTGACATCAGTCGAACCTGTGCGGGGAGACCCCAGTGAATTTCTAGTCCATCGCCTTAACCACTCGGACATGACTGCGGGACGAGTAGGGAGCTCTCAGATGTGGTAGTAACTCAAGCGTTGGTGTTTCTGTCATTGATGAAACGTTGCATGTAGCCGCTCAACGTCTATACAGGAGAGGGCGCTGCGGTCAAATGCGTATATACTCGCTCGCGTTTAACTTTGCATGCATTGGCTCAAAGTTTATAGACGAGAGGGCGCTGCCGTCAAATGCTCAAATGCTATATAACCACGTTCCATACCACATATTCCCTTTCTGACATGGACCGTGGACTTACGGGGTGGAGATGCGTTCCCACGGCTTCTAGCGGATCGAAGCTGTATCTCTTGAAGAACCACTGGGTCTGCATTTCACCGACCATAAAGCAGTAGTAATGAAGTGGAAACGCAACCCGGAATTCACCACTGCCTATGAGCAATAAAAATATCAGCACCATCAACAGTACCTATAAATAATAAAATCAGTATCATCAGCACCACCAGAGCTTCGCCCCAATCAACAGTATTCACCACGTGGAGATGCGGTCATTTTTGATGGTACATTTCCCCATGGGACTGTAAACAACAACATTTCTGCACCTTCATTATCATTGAAAATGAGAAAGGTCGAATTATAAGTAATCAGAGAAAACTAGATTAGTGATACCTCGTCCTGACGGCAGCGATTTTTAAACTTTCTTATTTACAGTGTATTTCCTTTCCTTTATAACAATTACCTCCTTTCTCTCTTTGAGAACGTTAAAACCTTCGAGGGTGGTTTTATCGTTGTGTCATTCTACGTTGTTGCCAAATGAAAGATGTCCTCTCTTCGCCCTTGTCCTCGCCGTTTTATGCTTTCAAGTTTTGTATCTATTAACCAACGCGCTCGTTTTCAATTGTAGAAGGTGCCACTTTTCCCAGTTACACGTGCTCTGGCGGCACCAGGCGGAGCGTGTGGCACCGTCGCCAGGGGTCGCAACCGGGCTGTCGCTGGCAGAGGCGTCAATGGGAGGAGTCAGCGAGAGGCGGGGTGGAGAGGCGAAGGGGGGGTGCCACCAGCGCCACATATTCTCCCAGTGAGGAACCTGCGAAGTAAAAATATCTGAGATGACCTTGGACGAGGCGCGACCGAGCCGCATGTATTTTTACGGCGATAGCACTATCAAGCTTCTACGCAAGGTTTTTGGTATAGGTATTTCCTTCTCTCAAATACTTCTGCCCGCTAAATTTAGCTGAAAATTTACGTCCAATGAGATACGCAACAATTATCCCGCTAAATGTGGCGGAAAAATTTACGTCACGACATACGCACCCATTAATGTTTCCCGCTGAACTTTGCGGGAAACTTTACGTCACGTGACATGTGCTCCATGTTATGTTACCGTTAGTTTTGGTGGGAAAATTGACGTAACGTTTCCTATGCACCACTTCATTTCCCGCTAAATTTAGCGAGGAACCGAGCATTTGCCCATGTATGCAACGGTGAATGCTGTCGTACTCACAGATGATCACCCCTGTCGTTTCCACAAATTTGCTTGTGCCCTGTATTTTTTTTTCTGGATGAGGTTGAATATACATATATTGGTATTGTAAGGGTGTGTTGGGAATACGGAGCTTGAAGGTGTTGAGTGCGTTTACTGAGCTAGAAAAGGTAACACTGATTAGAAAAAAGGTTTCTGAAGCGTGATGCGAGAATCCGAACATGCGTTGCCTATTCGGGTTTTGGGTTAAAACTCCTACAAAACTAAGTATGCGTTTTGTACCGTTCACTACGTCCTGGCCTGGTCTGGCACTGCAATCACAAGAAAGATTCAGTGCATCCTGTATGTCGCCTAGACGACAAGAACAACAACATTAACAGTAATAATGATATTAATATTAATAATATTATTAAATCTCTTTGCCCAAGTACGAGCTATCACCTGGGAGGCGTGCAAGGCGAAGCAGAACGGCGAAAGCCCGTGCGAATGTACGCCTGCTGGCCCGTCTCCCATCACACAAGACAAACAGGCTACAAAACACTTCATGACAACATAAATTCTGAAACAGGCAACGTCATCTCAACCCTCAATGTCCCCCAGCCGAGGCCACGAGCCGAACGGAGAACAGAACGACCACGAAGAGCACCGCCCCGGCGTGCGCACCAGTAGTACCATTGCCTCGAGAGGTGAGGAACGACACAGACGGCGGGAAATGCGATTCACCAACTCACAGACTCAATCGTTCCGCAACTACGACCGCCGACGATTGCAAGGCGAGTCGTTCCGCGGTAGACACCGCCATGGAAGGCCCGGACCCGGGGTAAACGCACCGCCCCATGACGCCCTCCTGGAGTAGACGCACTTGAGGGCAAGTCTGACATGTCCGCGGCCCTTACGACACCTACCCTACGTGCTCAACATAACCTGTTTTATCTAATGGTCTCTGGCTCTCAAAAACGCGCGACACATGAGAACGGAGTCTGCCCTGTCTTTGGGAATGGGGAACGCACATCCAGCGAAGCCGGCAAATGGGCTCTACCACCGTTGGATGGAAGGATTGGCAATGACATTGTGTGCGCGCCCGTAGCCGGTCTTGCTGCCCAGAACGCGTATTCAGGCGGAGGGTGCTGTTAGGGTAGGAATCTTGGAACCAGGCGCCTAGGAGTCGACACAAGAGCCTCACACGTGCAGCAGCCCGCCGGTGATCGAGCGAGTGCCAAGCCAGACGCCTCAGTCGGTCCTCGGACGACTGCGGCGTCATGGGCGGTATACGTTGGTGGGCGTCAGAAGCGTCCGTGTTGCTCGAAGTTGAACCTCCTCCAGACTCTGCATGAGGTGTGCTCGATGGAGACTCCAGACGTGCGCACAACACTTAAGGTACGGAAGCGCCAGGGTAGTGTGCAGAAGTCGAAAATCCTCTGGGTCACAGACGCGAGATACCTAAGTTATGAACCCGAAGTGTCCGAAGGGCCTTCGCCACGAATATCCGTATGTGGAAGTAAAGCCGGATAAAAGTGGTTCTATGCGGGCCAGTATGGTTTTGTCGTCTGCGTAACATATGAGGAGGGCACCCTAAGATTTAGACTTAATTTTGTCACGGCAATTGTGGCGTGGAAATTAATTGCGGCGGAGAATGCACCTCTCATGTAGTGAGGTTGTCTGTCGTAAAGCTTGTAACGTATAAGGTGAATGATGTTGGACTGTCTGACTTTCTCTCTGTCAGGCACCAGCTTTTCTTCTGGTGTGTACGAAAGCACGGACGAAAGGGTCTGCAGGAGGGCCTCGACGTTCTTTCTTTGGCGGGAATAAAAAGTAAAAAAAATACTCTCGTCGTCAAAATCATTCTTCGTGTTGTCTAAAATTTCTTCCATGCCTTTTCGGCAAGATGTTTGGAAAGCCGGAGAGCAGCAGTACAAACAGGGAAAGCGGGCAGCGGTGGTGACGGGGGCGGCCATGGCGGTGAATATTTAGATTCCCACTCCGGTGTGACTTCACGAATACCCTTCGGTGAAGTGGGCGAAAAGAATGATGTGCTCCGAATGCTCGATCGGGTTTTGACCATCCATCTTTTAATTTGGTCGCAATTTACTATGCACATTGGCAGATCTTGCTGGACCAATAGCGTCGTGACACGATCAAAATGAGTGGAATTGGCAAATGTTTGGCTCGTAGATAGCAAAATGAATTAAATCCACGATATTCGAATTTTGAAGGGGCGTGTCCTCTGTTATAACTTCTAAATTGCACCGATCCCATGTCAGCACCGTGTTTAGCAACTTTAGATGCGATAGACCTTTTTCTCTAAACGTTTTACTCAGATAATTTATAACCGCAGTGACATCGGGGTCATGCCACTCCTCTTTTTACCGCGACTGCTGTTCTCTAAAGAAGGGAGACGGCATGAAGTCTTCATCGCCACTGTTTTTGGTCATTGCCATGAACGTCGTTATGCCCAAACCGTACAGACGTTTTGCGGTGCGTCTAAATGATTTCTCTTTTTTAAATTTGACGTCTTCCGGTTCCCTTCCCTCCTTTAATACGTCGGGGATATGCATTCTAGTGGTACAAGGTTTTTTTTTTTTCAGACTTCTATATTCTTGGCAACAGCTCTTCCAACCAGGTTGAAATTAGACCTAGCAGAACCCAAAGAACTGAAGGAAAGAAACCTACTTTAAGTAAAAATGTTTTTCTTATATTCTGGTGAGTCATCTTTCGGCCCACCGGTTACCTTATGATGGCTGGAAATTTCCTATATATCGTTCATGTCAGTGGTAAGAGGCTCGTTTTCCGAGCAAAGGTTTAAACAAATTTTACGAAAGAACTCAAGCTGTTCCTCTATGGCCTAATATGGCCTAAATAACTATGCCTTCTCGTTGCATAAATGATTTTGCTTTTGCCAAAATGTTTGAAAGCAGTGCAAGTTTCTTTTTCTGATTCACAAGGACGTGTCGTAGTCCAGTTGTGGTCCCTTGTCAAGTAGAGTTTTTGTTCTCACACGAAAAGTATAGGAACAGGTTTGTGATAGGTCGAATACAATATAGCTGGACGGTGTTTTCCACGCGTCGAAATATATACGGGTAAGAATGCCCCCTCATTTTTTTCCCAGAGAGTTGCCATGATAGCACGTGGAGTTGGTCGACAATTTTGATTGACCAGACTATAATTAGAGCCGTGGAGTTTACGCTTATTTTTTGAATGTAGGAAAATTGAAGAAACGTGTTTGGGTGATGAAAATGACGGACGCGTTGTAATTGTGAGCCGCTCTTATGCGAAACTTTAAATGAACAAATATTGTATAGCTTCCGGCATTTGTAACTAAACTTTATCCAGAGCGAAAGCCGTGCCGATGACGAACATCCGCACGAAAAAGAGAATGGCTTAGCGCACACTCTTTTCTATGCACATTTTTGTAGAAAAGGATCTGCTACGCGTGCCTGGTGATTTCGGCCTGGCTCAAACCGACTTGCCAAGCTACTTAGCGAACAACCTCTTACAATAGCGGTAAACGCATAGGAAGATTAAATTTAATGTTCGCTTTTCCGAGAACATCAGGTTGACGCCGCCTCCCTTACTCTTTTTGTGTATATTGTCACGGGTGGTGACTAAAACAATAAATGAACAGGAAGAAATAAACGTTTAATGTGGCGAACTTGTGCCAAAAATAAAAGAGTACAAAAGATAATAATAGAGCGTCGCGGGCGTCGAAGTCGGCGTGGCAGCAGAGTCGAACGCTGGGGCGAGACTGACTGCGCTCGCCTGGCGGAATCACTTATGTACCCTCGTGGGTTTCTGGATCGTTCGGTGTAGAACATTCTAACCGCGAATCAACAAGACGGTTCTCGAATTCACCAGAACATCAAATTACACTGTCAACAAAAATGTGTGGCCGCTGCCAGGAATCGAACCCCGGCCTTCTGCGTGAGAGGCAAGCGCGATAACCGTTAGGCCACGCGCGCGCGGCATTACTCCCCCCTTTAAAAAGTGCATCGTCCCGATGCAACCCAAAAACAAAACAAAGCAAATAAAAAGAACGGTAAACTAAAGAGTATTTGGAATACGTAAGATCCACTGTCCTATCGAGCGTAGTACGGCTTCATGCGCACGACGTGGACGACTTCTGGTCGTGGAGGGCGGCGTGATGAAGTCCGTGTTCCGTCGGGCATCACCTCGTAGTTCAGATCCCCGAGTCGACGGAGCACTTTGTAGGGTCCAAAGTAACGTTTCAGGAGCTTCTCGCTGAGACCGCGGCGGCGAATCGGTGTCCACACCCACACCCTGTCTCCGGGCTGGAAGTGGACGTCCCGACGACGAAGGTTGTAGCGGCCAGTGTCGACACGTTGTTGAGCCTGAATCCGAAGTCTGGCCAGCTGACGGACTTCTTCTGCCCTTTGGGCAACCACCTGGGCGTCGTCGCTTGCGTCGACAGGCGCTTCGTGGGGTAACATAGCGTCCAGCATTGTCGTTACCTTGCGCCCATGCACCAGCTGAAAGGGTGTCATTCCGGTGGTCTCTTGTACGGCCGTGCTGTAGGCAAATGTGACGTACGGCAGCACCTCGTCCCATGTCTTGTGCTCCACGTCGACATACATGGAGATCATGTCGGCGATGGTCTTGTTGAGTCTCTCCGTTAGCCCGTTGGTCTGCGGGTGGTACGCCGTGGTGCGGCGATGGCTGGTGTGGCTGAGACGAAGGACTTCTTGCGTCAGCTGGGCCATGAATGATGATCCACGGTCTGAGATCAGGACTTCGGGAGCGCCGTGCCGGAGGACGATGGATTCAATGAAAAACTTGGCAACTTCCACAGCAGTTCCGGAAGGAAGGGCTTTCGTTTCGGCATACCGCGTGAGATAATCTGTGGCGACGATGATCCAGCGATTTCCCGACGTCGACGGCGGAAAAGGGCCAAGTAGATCCATTCCGATCTGCTGGAAGGGTGCTGTTGGCGGAGGAATTGACTGCAAGAGTCCGGCCGGCCTCGTCGGAGGTTTGTTTCGTCGCTGGCATTCATGACATGATCGTGTGTACAGGTGGACGGTTTTGGGGAGCTTGGGCCAGTAATACTTTTCACGAATACGGGCCAGGGTCCGGCTGTAACCAAGGTGTCCGGACGTCGGGTCGTCGTGGCAGGCTTGAAAGATCTCCTCCCGAAGGTCGGTCGGGATTACCAGCAGCCATGGCGAGTTGTTGTTCCCGAAGTTCTCTATGTAGAGTACACCTTGTCTAATGGCGAAGGTCGGCAGCGCTCGTGAAAAAACACGTGGCATGGCACTCCCGCGCCCTTCCAGGTGCTCTATTAGTGCGCGCAGCTCAGGATCGTCTCGTTGACGCCGGGCCATGTCGTCGATGTTCACTGCGCCCAGAAAACACTCGTCGTCATCGTCGCCGCTGCTGCCGGAAGGTGTTGCGACGGGAGCTCTGGACAGGCAGTCGGCGTCGCTGTGCTTGCGGCCTGACTTGTAGACGACGGTCATGTTGAACTCTTGTAGTCGGAGACTCCACCGCGCGAGGCGTCCTGACGGATCCTTGAGGTTCGCAAGCCAGCAGAGCGAGTGGTGGTCCGTGACTACCCGGAACGGGCTCCCGTATAAGTACGGACGAAACTTCGTGATTGCCCAGACGACCGCAAGGCATTCTTTCTCAGTCGTGGAGTAATTTCTCTCCGCCTTGGTCAATGCCCGACTTGCGTAGGCGATGACTCGCTCGGTGCCTTCTTGTACTTGAACCAAAACCGCGCCAAGCCCTGCGTTACTTGCGTCCGTGTGAATCTCGGTTTCCGCATCCTGGTCGAAATGTCCAAGAACAGGGAGAGTCTGCAGTCGTCGCTTCAGCTCGTCAAATGCCTGCTGCTGTTCATCGGCCCATTCGAACTTCTCGGCGTCCTTCGTGAGGTGTGTGAGCGGTGCGGAAATTCTTGCGAAATCTCGAACGAAGCGCCGATAGTAGGCACATAGCCCAAGGAACCTTCGGACGGCCTTCTTGTCTCTTGGCGCTGGAAATGCTGCGACGGCACGAGTCCTCTCGGGGTCTGGGCGGACACCTTCGTTACTAACCACGTGGCCGAGGAACTTCAGTTCGTCATAAGCAAACCGACACTTTGACGGCTTCAGGGTGAGTCCGGCGGTCCGTATGGCTTGGAGAACTGCTCGGAGTCGTCGCAAGTGCTCGTCGAAGTCGCTGGAAAACACGACGACGTCGTCGAGGTAGACGAGACAGCTCTGCCACTTCAGTCCTGCCAGTACGGTGTCCATGACACGTTGGAAAGTTGCTGGCGCCGTGCACAGTCCGAAGGGCATCACTTTGAACTCGTACAGTCCATCCGTCGTGACGAAGGCTGTCTTTTCTCAGTCCCTTTCGTCGACTTCGATCTGCCAGTAGCCGCTCTTCAGGTCCATCGATGAGAAATATCGAGAGTGGCGCAGCCGGTCTAGAGTGTCGTCGATGCGGGGGAGTGGGTAGACGTCTTTCTTCGTCACCGTGTTCAGCTGCCGGTAGTCTACACAGAACCTAAGCGTCCCGTCTTTCTTCTTAACCAATACGACTGGAGAGGCCCAAGGACTGCTTGAAGGTTGAATTATGTCGTCGTTCAGCATTTCTTGAACTTGCTCCTGGATCGCCTGCCTTTCTTTAACGGAAACTCTGTATGGCGATCGATGCACAGGGCGCGCGTCGTCCTCGGTAACGATGCGGTGCTACGCAACGGTGGTTCGGCGCACCTTCGACGACGTGGCAAAGCAGTCGCGGTATTCGGCGAGAAGGTTAATCAACTGTCGTCGTTTC
Source organism: Ixodes scapularis (assembly GCF_016920785.2). NCBI lineage: Eukaryota > Metazoa > Arthropoda > Arachnida > Ixodida > Ixodidae > Ixodes > Ixodes scapularis. The sequence continues at coordinate 14,344,827 of NW_024609883.1, read as the reverse complement.
GGGCCCGGGAGTTTAGGGTCAATGTCGAGCTGCGCTGGCGACGCACTGTCTTGCTGAGGTGGCGAGAATTCGTCAGTAATGGCGGCGACAGCGGCGGAGTTTTGGAGTTCCTCGACCTGGCCCACGGCTGCACCCTTTGTGAGGTGTTGCGCTTCATTTCGGAAGTTCGTGACGAGGACCACAGTGCGGCCATCCTGAAGTTCAGCAACTCCTCTTGCGACGCCTATTCCTCTTCCCAGAAGCAACTGGAGGCTTCCTTCGAGCAGAACTTCGCCGCAGAAATCTTCGGTGATCCCGACGGGTACGAAAACACTCGTCCGCGGCGGTAAGTTCACGTGGCTGGCGAGGACTCGGACCGCAGATGACGTCGCTTTGGGTTCCTCTGGTGGTGAAACAGGCTTTCGCAGCGTCAACCGGTTTGCTACGAGGTCGATGACGGCGCCATACTCGCAGAGGAAGTCCATTCCGAGGATAACGTCCCTCGAACAGTCTTGCAGAACGACGAACTTTACAGGGCACGTCTCACCGTGGATCTCGACGCGAGCGGTGCATCGCCCGACTGGTGTGATGAGGTGCCCACCGGCGGTTCGTATTTGAGGGCCCTCCCACGGCGTTGTCACTTTTCGCAGGCGACGGGAGAGCCTCCCACTCAAGACTGAGTAGTCTGCTCCGGTGTCCACGAGCGCTGATGCGTCGTAACCGTCGATGATGACGTTTAGGTTATTGGACACCGTTGCAGGGGCGTGCTTTCGATCTCTGGTAGCGTTCCAGTGGGGGCCCTCCGACGTTCGTGGAGGATCTTGGCGTCGGTCGTTTTCGGCAACTCCACCTCCAGGGTTTGCCGCGCCTAGTTTCCCCGGCGAGGAGCGAGGGGCGACAGGCTTTCACGTCGGGGTCGGTGCATCGGCGAAGCTGGACGTCGTGGCGACGGCGACCGGAACTCTCGGCGGGACGTAGGCTCGGGGGACTGAGGTCGTCGCAGGTACTCGTCCATCTCCCGAGGGCGTTCACCATGACGGGGTCGCGGGTCGTTCGGGTGGAACCCGCGCAGCCCGAGTCGAATGTATGGGCATCGGCGGTAGGTGTGGTCTGCTTCCCCGCAATGGAAGCACAGAGGGCGTCGGTCGGGCGTTCGCCAGACATCGGTCTTCCGGGGTGCACGGGGCTCCTGACTGGCGTACTGGAGCTGGTCGTCGCGGCGTCGGTCGTGCTGCGGCGCAGGAGAGTGACGTCGGGGCGGCGCAACATAGGCTCGAGGAGGAGGCGGTGGCCGTCGGGCCACTGCGGCGTAAGTCAACGTGGGCTCCTCGGTGGCTGCCACGGCGACGGGAGCCTCTGGTTGGATGGCTCTCTGAACTTCTTCCCGCACAACCTCGGCGATGGAGAGCGTCGCTGGTCGGTTTGCAGCTGGCAGCAACCGGCGGATTTCCTCCCGGACGACCTCCCGGATGATTTCGCGGATGTCCGTACCAGGAGCGTTTTCGCCGCTAAGCAGAGCGGTTGCAGTGACGCTTGGCTGCCGCTGGTAGTGGGAAGCGCGCGCTTGGAGGGCGCGCTCGATGTTTGTCGCCTCGCTGACGAAGGCGTCGACGGTTGCCGGCGGGTTGCGGACGAGGCCTCCGAAGATGTCGTCCTTCACGCCCCGCATCAAAATGCGCAGTTTCTTTCCCTCGGTGGCCTGAGGGTCGGCGCGGGAGCTCAGGCGGAGCACGTCTTCCACAAAGCTCGTGACGCTTTCATTGGGGCCCTGGGTCCTGGTTCGCAGTAGGTCCTCGGCTCTCTCTCGGCGGTGGTGGTTGACGAACGTAGCCTTCAGATTGGTCTTGAAAATGTCCCACGACGTCAAAGAGGACTCATGGTTCTCGTACCAGTGTTTGGCGGTCCCCTCAAGCGAGAAGTAGACGTTGTGCAGGTGCTGCTCGTCGGTCCAGCCATTGTGGCGGGCAACGCGTTCATACTGGTCAATCCAGTCTTCGACGTCTTCGTACTGTTCGCCGTGGAATGGAGCCGGTGTTCGAGGGGCGACGGGTAGGTAGACGACGGCAGGAGCGGCGGGGGTCTGCGACTGGTTGGCCATCGTCGGCTGCCTGGTCCTGGGTGGTAGAAGTCCGTGTTCCGGGGGTAGACCTTGGGTGCGGCGACTGGATCGGGTCTCGATCTGGTCTTCGCTCGGTCCTCGGGACGCTGGGTCCGGACTTGCACTGCGGGAACTCGGAGGGGAGCGCTGCACGGGCATGCGGGTACCCCGCACCTCCACCAAAATGTCACGGGTGGTGACTAAAAACAATAAATGAACAGGAAGAAATAAACGTTTAATGTGGCGAACTTGTGCCAAAAATAAAAGAGTACAAAAGATAATAATAGAGCGTCGCGGGCGTCGAAGTCGGCGTGGCAGCAGAGTCGAACGCTGGGGCGAGACTGACTGCGCTCGCCTGGCGGAATCCCTTATGTACCCTCGTGGGTCTCTGGATCGTTCGGCGTAGAACATTCTAACCGCGAATCAACAAGACGGTTCTCGAATTCACCAGAACATCAAATTACACTGTCAACAAAAATGTGTGGCCGCTGCCAGGAATCGAACCCCGGCCTTCTGCGTGAGAGGCAAGCGCGATAACCGTTCGGCCACGCGCGCGCTGCCTATTTGGCCAGCTGCGCGCGCGGCAATATTTTACTGTCGGAACGGGATATAGCTAGGGTAATAGGGTACGCCAATGCTGGCGTGTGTTGGATCTGCGTTTTAGAAGTCTACGCATGGGGTACACGCGCGTTGATGGCGGTTTTTCACTTGCCCCACTTGCTTGCCAAACTAATTTACAATTAACAAGTGAAATGGCCGATAAATGTATAGAGCGTCATCTCTCTGCTACATATATGAATACCCGAAACACTCTTCACATCTCTTTCTCATCAAACTCACATTCTGAAACCCACAAGTAAGTCTTTACAGGCACGTTAGGTTTTGTCTAGACAACTACAGTTACGTCGGCTTGCGTAAGCCCGCGCTAAAAAAAAACAATACAGTGGCCGTTTCTTGTTTCTGAGTGTGCCTATCATCGGTGGGCTGTAAAAATAATCGAAAAGGAAGACACATGAACATATTTTTATGAATTTCGCCTTTTTTATTACAAAATAAACTGGAAAAAACTTATTACTGAAGCCCGATGAGAGTCGTCAACGCAGCAAAGAATGCATCTGGTGGGCCTAGCTGACGCCCTTTGGTATCCTTTGAACGAGATGAAGCACTCTTCCGTGAGCCTGAGAATATCACTACCTAACCAGAAGAAACCCAGAAGCTTAACCAGATAAAGGAATGAATCAAGTTAGGGGAATATGGCTACAATCATAATTTCAGACAGGAGTTGTATCATCTACTTGATGATTTTGTGTATGAACTGGAGTACCAGTGTGGTGAAACAGCCCTGAGAATGGACAATCCCGTCTACGTCTACTCGGACATGCTTGTCGACTATCGAGAGGAACAATTAAATTCACAGGGTGCTGTCCGGTCATTACGGTGAAATACAGGCTAAACCACTTCAACAGCTTAACGCGGGACGAACGGCACAAGGACTCTTGACAATCGCCAACAGCCAAGTCCTAAACTACTACTTAAGAGCCCGCAAGCCATTTGCCAGTTCCTATTCATTTAGATTATGTCACGACGATCAAGCGAAATCTGTAAGTAAACATAGTCATTTACGACCGTTTTGTAACAACGATTGAACATTCGGCGAACATCATCCTCTTCGCCTGCTTCACCGAGGCGTCTTAATAAGGCTTTACAGGAGGAGAAGACTGGATTGCCACCGCCGCTGCCGCCACCGCCGCCACCGCCGCCACCACCAGTGCCGAACTTCCCTGCTCATGCTGCTTCAATTTCCAAACGTCTGGTGGAAAAGGTATAGAAGAAAAATTGGACCACATCTTTGCTTTGACGACGAGAAACTATTTTATGCTTCTTCTCCCAATCAAAGGAAGGAGCTCGAGGCTCTCTTGAAGAACCTTTCCTTCGTGTTTAAACACACCGAGAATCGAACAGCATCGACCCGCTAAGTTATGAGCTCTGCAACATCCAACCTCCCTGGATAAGAGGGGCCATTTCCGCAAGAATCAATTGCCATCTGGATCTGATACCGTTTTGCATCTCTCTCTCTCTCTCGATATGTATTTTTGAAAGAAATTTCGTTTTAAAAGGACATGATCAAATGAACGTGTCAAACTTACATATTTAACATTAAAAAATTTTGCTTTGTACAATTGTTCTTTTATGACTAGGGTTCCAAATACAAATATAACCAATCGGAATAAAAACAATCAGGACGCCCAATTTCCGAGTCTCGGGGTGTTCCGTACATTCGACAGATGGCGCAAAAACAGCATTGCCATGAACTTTTAAAAAAAATTGCGCAGCAGCCTATCCTCTAATCGACCTTTCTACCAAGAGCTGGCGTTAGACACTCCCGCAGAATAAACACAACATCAACTGTCGCTACTGAGACATTTCGCTTGACGTGGTATTTGCTAAGGTCAAAAATATAGTCAACTTCTCATGTGCTGTGAAGTGTTGAATCTCCTTCGGTACATATACAGAGACAAAGACATGTATATTATAAGAGCGGAACCATATGGAAGTGACAAACTGACGTATGTAACCTTTTGGGCTTTTTGCTTTGTAGAATTGTGCTTTCTGCCCTCTGAAATGTTTTCTTCCAATGTTTGTGTCTATGACTTCTTGTGCTGCTTTATTCTTTTTATTGTTAAGTATTTTCGCTGTGTACATATAATATTGAATTTAATAAAATATCAAAACTTTTTCAATTTTTTTTTGTCTCGTTATTTCAAAATAAAGGCTACAAAGTACTGCATCTGAACATGTCTAACTCTAAAACAGGAATTAATTTCCGCAATCGCACTGAAATGAGTATATCGTTTTGTTCGTGATCGCTGGACGAAAACTTCTTGGAGCGTTCACGGGGAGGTATACCACAACGGAGAAGCGCACTGACATGTAAACAATACAGGTCGCCGGTCTGCGACAAAAAAACTGCATTTTTGTTTTGTAGAATTAGCTGAATACGTTTTCAATAGAGTCGTAGAATTTTTTCTGTATTGGCATCATCCTAAAGCTGTCAAAATAATTAACAGCATTGTCATTTGGTGACACAAAAAAGAAAACCCAGTGTTCACCGTAAGATGACCTCGGTGAATGGTTAACTATGTAAAGGCCCAGCATCGGCGTCTCTCGACCAATCTCGTCGCAGGCTAATGTGCTGCGTAACCAGGAACGCGTACACTGCTTGTGTGCATACATCGGGTAGAAATTGTATCCGTTCATCTTTTCGATTGTCAAATGTGACCGTTTTGTACTCGTTGATCTCCACAATGTCAGGCATCTCGGACATGAGGAGAATCGTGACTGGTTTAGTTTATTTTTGCTTGAAAGTCGGGTTGAGTGTCGCGTTTCCTGTAAGGATCAGTCACAAAGTCTGCGCTTCTCTGTTGGAGTCAAAATGTAGTAGCGAAAAAAAAAAACGCCATTTGAAAATCCCCCTTCGGGAAATGGGACGTCTTTTTAATAGAGACGATGCTGGAATTTCATATATGCCTTCATATAGAAATCTTGGTTTAAATCAAAATGTCATGTCTGTTCTGAGCCACCGACATCTAGAACGACGGATTTCAGATTAAATGTTAAAATTTAAAGATACCGTGTTCCTGACTTCCCTGGAAAGCTTCGCTCTTGACGAAGGCGACTACATGCTTGGACGGCACCCAATGAGGACGAGAGATCGTCGATAACGATATGCTGTATGCCCACAAAAAACATCCTGGTCTTGATATCGATGCCTTGAAGTCGGTAAGTTGCGGACGAGGACTGCACACGTCTCTCAATTCCCACGAGCACCACATGTACACGTCGAATGTACTCAACGAGGCGAGAAAGTTGTTCAACTTGCTTTTCTTTAACAGTCGGTGCTGCCAAGAGTCGGAAATCTGCTCTATTTTGTCGCACACCTAGGCGAATGGCAACCCCGTCTAGAAGAAGTCTCTTCTGCAGAGAAAACTTTGCAAAGTGTGGGACGTACAGATCGTGCCCACGGTACGCTTGAAACAAGCAGCGACACCTTTGGCCTCTGCCGGAACATCCAACCTCTCCTAGGTGTTCACTGGATCCTTTTCGTAAAGCATCACGTAAAAAACATGATATCTGCTTGTTCGATTTGCGTTAAACAAAATATAGAAATAAGAGCAGTAGGCGTAGTTTTTCTTGTTTTCTTGCCAGCGTTTGGTTCAGAAAAAGCTGCATGTATCTAAAGCGTGAGCTTTCAAGAGACTGAAGGGGTATGTCATTGACGCGCGTGATCGTTCCGTTGGTTGCGGCGGTGCTTCCGGGATTGCCATTGGCTCGTTTGATTTTCGCTTAGATGTACAGGAAGCTTAATAACAGAACGTAAAAGTCAGCACCTTAGGAGGGAACGGGAAATTCTGTAACTTGAGTTCGACGTTGTCGTGGCATCAAGAAAACATCTTGAGATGCTCAGATTTATTGAGTGCGAACGATGGTAGATGGTAGTTAAAAAGATCGCATTCATTGGTTGTGAATAAACGGGTTCGTTCAAGCAATGCAAAAATGTCTCGCATCATCTTACTTATTTAGAAAGTCTCCGATCTTTCGCACTTTTCTGTCGCTCGCAATCTGAGCGAGCAAGGGAGGTCAGCTTTCTAATATGGGTCCGACCACTCAAAAGCTTTGCAGAAGTTAGTCTCTGGTACTTCGATAGGTCCAACCGATTCCCTTTCTAACGGCTCCCCGCAGCGAAGAGCTCTTCATGAGAGGATGTGCCATGTCTATGGTGGTGATCACGTGTTTTCGACAAAGGTATGGGGCCACTGGATTTTTAAAAACCAGCGACAGCATGTGATACATGTTGGAGAGTAGACCACTACGCCTTGAAACAAAGGTACCGACAAAAAATGTGGCAATCGGGGGTGTCCGGAAACTGATAAGTTGTCCAGATGACAGGAAGAAGTGTTTGCGTGCATTACCTGATATGAGGAGTTCGCGCATATGCAACTGCTGGGGAATAATTTGGCATCCCGATTTGAGGTTGGAAATGACGTTAAGAGGCTCTTCAGTCATAATCAAAGCATGTGCGATAGATCAGGCTTGATGATTGCATATTCGTTATAACTTAGCTGTAACTAAATGAACTTGATATAGAAATTATAACGAAGCAGTCTACCTGTCCGAGGCAGCTTCATGTGTGTGTGTTACCATGTTGCGGTGACTGATAGAAACCCTTAAGCATTTTGATTCACTTTTGCGTCATGCAGCATTTAACTCACGTGAGATCAATGCCAACCTGATAATCGAAAGTCCCTTCTCCTTCGCCTACGGGCCGGTGTTTCATAGGCTGACCTGTTCCGAAAACGTTGTCAACGAATCCCTATTTGTTCAACAAGCTGGAACTCATCCGTAAAGGATTTTTTTCCAGTAACGTTATATAATCAGTTTTTTTTTTGTTTTTTTTTAATCTCGATCGAGACTTGCTTTGGGTCATAGAATCTCGCTCAGTGCTCTTTTCACCGAGCGGAGAAAATGCTGCTTGTCCGCAAATGTGTTTTTTTTTTTTTTTTGCTGGCATCTACTTTGTTTTCCGTCGGTCGGAGTGAGCAAATATATTTCTTTGGATGGCCTCGTTACATACTTTATGAGAAATATTGTCAAGGATGACAATCGAGGACGCCGGAAAAACTGAAGTGAACTAAAGGTTTAATGAGGCGAGCTTGTGCCCAAAATAATATAAAAAAGGCTAGCGCCGCAGGCGTCGGTGGCGGCAAAAGAGCAGTGTAAGGATCGACGAGGCTTCCGCGATTGGGCCGTTAGCACCAGGGAGATTTGGCTGGGGGGCGGCGCTGTTTATACGGCACGTTTACATCGGTTTAGTTTTTCTCGAGCGAGTGTGGGGAGGGTCATGTCAGAACGGCAACGTCAGACCACGTCTGGCGGAATGAATTGCGGGATGGCTCACTTAGTCGGAGCTATCCACACTGGGGTCGGTTGTTCGCTTCGCCTTCCGAGAAATGGTTTTGCTTGCATCCGGACCAGCCCGACCTTCGACCGTGAGATGTACCTAGACAGTGGGTTCCCACCCAGGAATATAAGCAATTGCCACGTGGCGAGAAAGTGAGCCGATTGGTTGGCGGTGGGAAACGCCTGTCTCACGACGTATCGAGGTTTCGCCGGTCCACTAAAAGGGGACGAATCAGCGAGCGACTTGGATGGGTAACTCAGTGAGTGAGTTTAGTTCGTGCTGGGGCTCGCGAGCTGTCGCTCCGTAATCGAGACAGGTCGTGGGATTCCGAGAGACTTCTGTCCCCGTAAACGGGACGTAATCCCACGAGCCAGCCAGCTCCCGAGCTTGGATAAGCTAACACCCGACCACCTCCTTCCCAAACCCGTACAGGGGAAGTTATCAGTTCGCAGTATTGTTTATCTTTGTATTTTCATTCCCTACCAAAGTATTAAATTGTGTTTTGAAAAGTAATCCCCAAATTCAACTGGATTAGTCGTCGATGGCCAAGGGAAGCAACTTCGTCTCCGGCAAGACCCACCCAGCTTCCCACAACGAAGCCCGTCACCCCATCCGGACCTGGCAGTCCGGACGGCGCAAGGTGACCGAGCAACGAAAGAACCCGTACTAGCAGGATCGAATGCTGGGGCGAGACTGACTGCGGCTTGCCTCACGGAGCCCCCTTCGTGTTTGCGTGGGCTTCTAGAACCATCGGTGTCAAAGGTTCGTCGCGTATAACATTCCAATCTCGAATAAGCATCAGGGCTCTCGAATTTACCAGAACGCGACATTACAGAAACTAAAAAAAGGTGTATCCGCGGCAAAGCACCGAACCTCGGCTTTTCGCGTTGGAGGCAAGCACGATGCCCGTTAAGCCTGTTTCACATGCAGCGACTGTTGCGAAACAAATCGGTGCGACAGCCGACGCAGCGAGTGCGATCACAAAGTTTGGTTTCACGAGGTCCAACATCCGCACGATTTCTGCCAACGCGGGCGGCTGCTACGAGACGGACGCGACACCTTTGATTTTGCCTAAAATACAAAAATGACGTTTTAATAAACCCGAATGTTTTACGAATACAATGTGTAACTTAAAATTTTTAATAATTAAACATTAAACCAGAAGCATTTACGCAACTACCGCGGATGAAAGCTGGCTAATGAACGGCTGGTTGGCGATGAAGTGATCGAACCGACTTTGCGACAGAATACTAACTTGGTGGAAACCCCTCGCAGAGCCGCTGCGACATTGCGACTGCGATTTTAAACGCACATTTATTGGAAATCACACCGATTCTGGACGAGAATTGTAGCATGTGAAACAGCCTGACGCGGAGACTAGCTAGGGCTTAGGAGGCGCTATTGGAGTGACGATACACACTAAACCAAGATAGTGGGCAAATCGATTTTTAGGGGCGAAGCTGCTTAGGGTCGAGCCTTGTCCGGCGTCCGTGCTCACATCGATTGCCATCCCATCTGTCTTCTTAAAAAAATAAAATATGTTTGCGCCGTCGACAGGATTCGAACCTGTGCGGCGAGACCGCAATAGATTTCTAGTCCATCGCCTTAACCACTCGGCCACGACGGCGGGATGAGTAGGGGGCTCCGAGGTATGGTAGTAACTCAAGAGCTGAGGATGTCATGGATGGAACGTTGCATGTAGCCGCTCAACGTCTATATAGGAGAGAGCGCTGCGGGAAAATGCGTGTGGATGGTTTCATCCTAACTAAGGCAGGGCGTTAGGGTGGAATTTTATTTTTAACGACAAAAATATATATTTTGGGGCAATTTCTATAATAAAAAAAGACGCAAACGGAAATTTCGTCGGATTTGTTGTTCTCAAGTTATGGACCGTCGAAGCGGCCTAGGGGAAACTAACGTTTTTCGGTCTTATCGGAGGTGCGATATTTCACTCCATCTCTTTTCCCTATTTTTTACGCAACATCAATATACATTTTTTGGAACACTCTTGACATAGGCTTTTCTGTGATAATTAAGCATCTAGGTAATAACATTCTTAATGATTTTTTTATTTGTCAAACCGCCTTTCTGCGACGATATTTGACGAAGTTCAGCAAGCTGTGCTGTGTGACCTAATAAACATATCTTTATGATCTTTATATCACCGTAAAGCTCCAATTAAGCTCTTTCTTTTTGAAGATAATTTCAAAATTTTGCAACAAGTATGTATTGCGTAAGATGTGCCTGAACAACTAAAATTTTGAAAAGCTGCAAGTTTAAAATCGATTTTCTAAAAAAAAAACACTTTTTATTTCATTTATTTTTTATTCACAGTTATTTAATATCGCATTCTCTCAGGAAAATACCCACAGAAATTGTAATATATTGTTTGTATGGCCGGTATTAAGACTCGAATCTCGTGCTAAGAGCGTTTTGAACGGGACTTCACACAGGCGTTTTGCTGAGCAGAATTTTGGCCTACGTAAGATTTTCTATTTATCATTAGCAGTTACCTCAATATCCAACCATAAACAACAATAAAAATTTGGAGTAGTCTACTTTAAAAAATTTACTTCGAAGTCTGTATCCACAAGTGCGGGCACCCCCCCCCCCCCCCCCCCCCCCCTTCCAGAGCTTACTTCCTCCCAATACGGGGAATGCAAACCGTTAGACAATTCCTCTAAGGCCTTTTGCTTTCGGCTTTGAGTTCGAAATACCGAACTTGACATGTAATTGTCATATTTTCTCATGTAAAACAGATATGCAGTGTATATACATATGTACGATTTAGTATCTGACGCTTAGGGAAGTACGGTGTATTTTGTGCGAGTACGGACTCTTTCGTAAAAGAACAAGCATTTCCTAGCGTGTAAGGCTTCCAACGTGTTAGTCATGTGTTTAAGTTCCATATCCATTTTCAGTGATTCATGCTGTGTTACTTAGACTTTTTCCTCTAGACTTAAGTTTGTCCGGGAGTCTAGATGTTACGTATCTTCTCCGTCAATGCATAGGGCGAAGCTCACTCACCTTGCAAATCACGCCAGTGCCAAGTAAATAAATATTGTGATGGTAAATATTGTTGCTTCACTGGCTTATACACTCAGATATTGAGGTAAGTACTAACATTAAATAGAAAACCTTCAAAATTCTGCTCCGCTGAGCCTCTATGCATGACGACATAATAATTTCAGACAGAAGCTGCACAATTTACTTGAAGATTTAGTGTATGAACTGGAGTACCAGTATGATGCGATGGCACTGAGAATGGAAAATCCCTCCTGCGTCGACTCGGACATGCTTATCGACAATGGAGAGGAACGATCAAGTTCATTCACAGCGCGCAGTCCGGTCACTGCGGTTAAATACAGGCTCAACCAATTCAACAAGTAAAGGCGGGATGAAGGGCAGACGGACTCTCGACCATCGTCCAACATTCAATCCCTAAACAAATACTTCACAGCCCGCAAAACATTTGTCAATTCCTATTCATTTGAGTCACGACGATCAAGCAAAATCTGTCAGTGAACGTTGTCATTTACGGCCGTTTTGTAACAACGATGGTCAAAACACGATCGAGCATTTGTCGAAAAACATCTTCGCCTGCTTCGTCGAGGCGTCTTCATAAGGATTTACCGGAGAAGACTGGATTGCCACCGCCGCCGCCGTCGCCATCGCCACCACCACTGTCGACCTTCCCTGCGTATGCTGCTCCAATTTTCAAAAGTCTGGCCGTATTGGCATGGAAGAAATATTGGACGCCAAGTTTACTTGGACGGCGGGAAAATATTTTGTGCTTCTTCTTCCAATCAAAGAGAGGAGCTCGTGGCCCACTTGAAGAACCTTTCGTTCTTGTTTAAACACGTTAAAACTCCAGCAGCATCGACCTGATAAGTTACGAGCTCTTAAACCGACAACCTCCCTGGGTGAGAGGGTCCCTTTCCACCAGTATCAATTGCCATCTGGATCTAACGCCGTTTTGCATCTCTCACTCTCGACATGTATATTTTGAAAGAAATTGTGTTTTATAAAAAAATGATCAAATTAACGTGTGAAACTGAACTATGTAACAATTTTTAAAAAGTTGCTTTGTACAATTGTCTTTTAAAAACCGATTGCGCAGCAGCCTAACCTCTAATCGACCTTTCTAGCAAGAGCTGGCGTTAGACTCTCCCGTAGAATAAACAGAACATCAGCTGTCGCAAGTGAGACATTTTGCTTGACGTGGTATTTGCTAAGATAAAAAATATAGTCAACTTCTCATGTGCTGTGAAGTGTTGAATTTTCTTCGGTACATACACAGAGCGCAATACATGTATTTTGTAAGAACGGAACCGTATGGAAGTGACAAACTGACGTATGTAACCTTTTGGGCTATCCCAGGTAGCACACCGCGTCGGCCGGTATCGGGACTACGCCGGCCGGTCCCGGTAACAGGATGGCGGCGCCCGGCCATTGGCGCCGGTGAGCTACCGGCCACGGCCGGCGTCGGGGTTTCGTCTTGCTCACTGGCCAGTTCCGCCGAAGAAGTTACAGTGACTGGCCGGCATCGGGTTTTGGCTGTCTTTGCTGGCCAGTCTTTCTATGGAGGTTCCAGTAACTGGCCGGCATTGGTATTTTGCTGTCTTTGATGGCCAGTATTTACATGGAAGTTCAGTAACTGGCCGGCATCGGCACTTTGCTGTCTTTGATGGCCAGTATTTACACGGAAGTTCAGTGACTGGCCGGCATCGGCGCTTTGCTGTTCAGGCTGGCGAGCCCCGCCATGGAAGTTCTGTTTACTGACCGCCATCGTTTTATCTTTTTTTTTTTGCCGTTTTTACTATGCAGTCAAGTCCTCCAGATTTCGACGAACTGTGGCAATTCATGAATAGCGAGTGGAAATATTTGCGTAGATCAATCCTTCGCAAATAACTGCCGACGCTGGTTTATTTGATCCCAGCATGGCAGGGCTGACGTGTTTTATCGCGAAAACGCGAGAAAAAATAATGCGGCGTGGAACATTTGCAGTTCAGGATTCGAGACTCTGACCACCTACGCTATGAAGAATAAATTACACAACACCGAACGACACCTTTTCAAGAAGCTAGTTTAATTTGATGCACTAAGGTCGGTGGTATACGCACGTGTTTGGCACTGATAAGAAAAATAAAATAAAAACGGTATAGCGGAGAATCCGAGTGAAGAACTACAACCACAATTAACAAACACGTGGCAGGATTGAGCACGCGCTTTGAGTTACAAAAACAATAATTTGCATTACATTGCAGAATCTGGACAAGAAAGAGATGTGTGTTTTGCTTATGACGCTGCGAGATGTACACAACTTTCCTGAGGTCATGTTATTGGTGATTTTAATTGAGTGTGAAAATATGCTATTTCATGCAAGAATCGACTATTTTCTGTGGTAGCTACGACCATCTAACAGAAATATTTCAAATGTTCACATAGCCAGATGATCTGTCCCCCATAGCTTATGTTATACGACATACCGCACCAAAAAAAAGTAAATATAAAAACATTTTTTTTTTAACACTATAAAACGGGAAACACAAAGGCGTTGTGGGTGTTTACACTGCCGGGTTTGTGAATGTGACCCCTTGGCGCTACAAAACATAAATGTTATCACACCGAACGATATCGTTTCTGAAAGCTAGTTTATTTATCCGCACTGTTCTTCGATCTCAGGAATAAAAACATTATAGGCATAATAAAAAAGTAAAATTGCGGAGCACAACCTCAATAAGTAAAACCAGGGGCAGGCGATGGATATCACTGATGTGCCAGAACAAAATTAAGTACTACTTTCCGGAAGTCAGAAAATTAAGAGATGTGCTCAATACGTAGCGCGCTATGAGCTCAGGTAAATAACTGCCTTAAAATAGTGGTATTTTTGTTTTAATAGTGGCTAAAGGTGACCGCCTTCAGACAAACTTCGGCTGCATCACTGTGGCAGTTTGACCATTTACATACACATTTTCCCATTTTTCTCTCAATATTCCCATTATTATTAGCTTCTTTACTTCGTTGAAAGCACTTCCGCTGTTTGCGTACTACACCAACCAACCTATTATTAGCACGGAGAGAGCGATTTATCCCGGCAAACAGGAGGGCCACGGTTTGTGCATTGCATCAACTCAAATTTGGGCTCGCACTTTCTATTTTCACATTCTGCGTGACTTTTACCCTAAAGTAGGGGGCCGGCGACTGCAAAAAAACACAGCAAATATTTAAAATAATAAAAACAAGCAAAAAACGCGATAAAAAAAAATTAAACACCGCTCCCCCTAGTGGGATTCGAACCACCGAACACTAGGTTACCAGCAGGAAGCGTTAACAACCAAAGCCAAACCGACATACAGAACGTCTGATGTTTTAAAAGATTATACGTCTGCTAAAGTCGGTTGGATTCATTGTGCGGTTGGTTTCGTATTTAATTTTTTGCTACGTGTTCAGGACGCATTTATATTATTGTGGCAATGTTTACATGCTAAATAAGTTATTATTAATGTGTATACTAATGTTTTTTTTTTTAATTTGCATTGCTGGTCGTTTTATTGCAAGCGTGTTGAAGATAGTTTCCGTAAAGTCGCTAGGTATCCATTAGAGCCAACCAATGCAATCCAATCCAATCCACAGCCCTTTTTTGCACGTTTGGCCGGGCGTGTGGGTTTTCATATCTCTGTCTTCAGGTCAATTCACCGATTAGTCGTGATGCGTGGAGTTTATCTTAGTTTCAAATGTGTCTAAACAAGAAGGAAGCGACTGTGAGCCGTGGAACTACGTCAAATCTGCTCAACAGCCAAGATCATGGTACGGTCGTTCCAAAGTAAGTTCCTTTCTTTGTCTGTTAGGGCTAGATTATTCTTTCTTCCGTTCAAAATCCTTGTTATTGTCTAGATCGCTTGCTTTTACCTGTATTACTAATTGTGCGCGTATGGGGTAATGCGAGGCTGTTTTTCTTCGCTCACAAATAGGCTGCATACTCGCTCGAGGTCCATCAGTAGCGGCGGAACGTTTGGGGAGATGGAGGGGGGGCGGGGGGGGGGGGGGGGGGAATCGCGGCAGCGCTTGGGCAGCGGCGGGCGCGCGCGGGGTGGGGGGGGGGGGGGGGAAACCGCGGCAGCGGCGGGCGCGCGGGGGGGCCGACCCGCCGGCGGGTGGAGGCGAGGCGAGGCGGAAAGGGGAAGGGGGGTTGTTTGATTGCCTGCCTCCACCGTATTGTTCACTGGTAAACTAGAATGTCTGGAAGAGCGCGGTGCCCTCCGCCTCTATTATTTGTCGCGGGCGTTGGCCGTTGCAGTGGGACAGCATCGGCGACATGGAACTTTGTGGTGTCGTCGGACGAAAATCGGTGTTTGTCGCTCTAGTGGGACGAGGCTTTTAGAGAAATCGTGAATAATTAGCAGATACTGTGAAAACCATACAAGGGGAATATTTTAGGCCTTTATTATTCTTAGTATGGGCGACCAATGTGTCCGCACATCCGTCCGTTACCTGAGCTGCCAAGAAAATTGTGTTTACAGTCTTATGCATATGGGTGGGAGTTAGCACATTCCACTTGGACCTGTTCGAACTTTTGCTAAAGCTCCTTTCGCATTCTTTATTTTTTTTCTTCTCCAATTTGTGAGTTGGGAGTCTACACTCGTATGTAGTGTATGTATTCCTCTCTTTTATTCCTTGTTTTTTGTTTGTTACTTTTCAGGATGTTCAATCAGAATGAACTCACCACCTTATTACATGGAAAGGCTGTTGTTATTTCCAAAGTGTCTGTAAAACAGTCTACCTGACATCTTTTGCTCACGCCCTGGTTTCTGAAGCTCGCATTCTCCGAACACAGCCTTTCAGATTTCTCTGATCCTTTTTCTTTTATGTTCAATAGATCAAGTTGTGAGTGTGCACCAGTCTGCGTCCTATGTGTTCCTGTCCTTTTGTCCTTGTCTTTTTGTGCACGTTTTTCACGTTGGTCTATGATATTTTTATCGTATATTCTAATCTGTGTTTTCATGCTTATACTTACTGCAGTCCTTACCGAGTAGAAGTTGGCATTCACTTTCGCCATTCTGATGCGAGTGTCCTGAGACGACACAGAATGCCAGCTTCCTCTGCTGAAGGCCAGGCTTCATGGAAGACTGCCAAGGCTGTTCATGGTAAGGTTCTTTATATATTGAGCAATATAATAGAAACTTATTGCTGATAGGATTGTTTTTAACGCAGACTGTGTTTATGGACTGGCCTTTAGCAATTCCGATGCCATTCACGTGGAATGAAATCCTGTAGGGAAATTGCGCATCCCATTCGTAAGCGGAATGCTGAGTTTACTACAGAAGTGCGTCTCGACTAGCTGCCAGTATTGCTGTGTGTGTTGTGTTTGCATTTTTATTTGTTTATTTAGTGTTCCCAATAATGGCTGAAGCCTTCCCATTGGAAGTGGCAACACACAAATGAACGGCAAGAGAGGTGAACAGCGCCACTCACGCCGTTCGCACCGCACCCATTGGTTTTCGATGAGGTTTGCAGTATTGGTCTCTATGGTATTTGGTCATATATCGCACATGAACACAACCAGGGCACTGTGCCTACAATTCAGCTCTCACAAGATTTGCATTAATACACCCTGCAGCTGGTCGCACTTTCAGAGTCATTTTAATGTTGGAAAAATGAATAATGACATTGGCATATTTCTCGTGCCAAATCCTTCATGCCTGTTCCGAACTCTGATCCCCACGAGATCACAGTAGAGTCGTTTCTGTTGTACAGTAAAACCTCGTTAATTCAACCCCCGCTAATTTGGAAATTTGGATAAATTGAACTGCCGATTCGGTCCCGTCAAACGTATGTATTAGTCAATGGCAGCAAACGCTCATTAATTCAGAGGGAACGCGGCGCACTGTCGTAAATTCGGACGAATTCGGCAGGTGGCGCTATCTACTGTCTGTTCCAAAAGGTATAACCGATATCCATCCGAAGTGCGCACGTGATTTTTCCGGTTTTCCCATGGTTTTTCGGTTCTCCGTGTTTCGCACCAGTTTTGCTCTGGATCGCCGTGCTTCAGCGCGTTACTCTCCTGGCAAGGAAGCGGCAGAAGCATTGCTGCAACGGAAAAAGGGTAGCACAAGTGACCGACGACCGGAATGGCAAAATCGCGACACGCGGGGCTATTGTTCCCGAGTGTGCCAATAGCCAGAGTGACAGTCACGTTTTATGCCTCAACGCGGGGATCCTAAAGCCCGCCATTTTAACAACTATCCTATCCCTCAATTTTTCGTCGGCCACCCCCGCATTGTAAATTGCAACGTGACTGGCACTCTTGCTATCGGCGCTCGGGAAAAATGGCGCCGGGTGTCGCGATTTCGCCGCCCCGATTACTGGTCAGTTGTGCTACTCGTTTTCCGTTGCAGCTGTACCAGGCTAAGAATTTAGCGACGAAAGTGGAAATACTGAGGGCCTTAAAGGGCGGCGTCTTTCGACAACTTATGGAAAGTTACGACGTCAAGAGAAGCACTTTGGCCACGTACGTAAACATTTTGGCCGATATCCTACGGGCTTTTGAGAGCGAGAAGTTCAACGCGAAAAGAAAGCGGCCTTGGAAGGTGGTGCACCCGAAACTAGAAGAGGCCTTGCTGTGCTACATTGTCAGCGCACGGGATGCGTAGCTCCGACAGTGCGAGTGCGGTGGAGCACTTGACCGCGCTAAGGAAAGTTGCCGTCTTCGCCCAAGTGTCGTCCAGAAAGCAGGCGGTAATAAAAGATTTTTTCTCAAAATAAAGGTTTGTCACAGGGCAACGTTTTCGCGCAGCTTTCTTTGTCCTTTCGATATTTCTACTTTCGGTTAATTAGGACATTTTTGCCGGTCCCATGAGATCCGAATTAACAAGGTTTTACTGTAGTGGCACGGCAGATTCTATACTTGTTTTGCTTCAATCTTTGTAAGGGGGACGCTGTAATCCAATTCTACTCATCTCTGATATACTAGATAGCACCATATTTGCAGAGATAGTCTTCAGATTTTGTAGTTCCAGCAAAATATATTTCGGCTTATAAAATATTTGTTATTTGGCTCGTAAATTTTCAAGCAGATCTAGATTGAAGGCAGCAAATATCTTACCTGCAGTCATGGTATGTGTCCGAAGTATATTGCATTAAAATAATTGACCCAACCTCTTATTTTTGTTTTCAGTGCCTCTAGCGAATTGTGGATGCTAGGATTGCTTTTGTTTGTTTTACATAATCTACAACACTTTTTTCATCTTTATACTCTGTACAGCCCTTACCGAACGGAAGCTAGCATCGACTAGGCCAATTCGTTCCTGCATCATCAGCCAAGCCGAGGATCAGGTCCATGGCAGTCTGCGAAGGTTGCTGATGGTAAGCTGCCTTATATATACAGCTGTGTAATAGCAGCTTGTCCTGGATGACAATTTGAAATGCGTGTTTATGTTTTAGAAAGTGAAATTTGCATGGGCATACTTGCAACGTGAAACCTCACCAAGCCTGTTCTGATCTTTCATCCTTTTGAGATTTCAGTACAGCCGTTTCTGCTGCACACATACTGCCTACTTTGGCCAAGTAGAGACTTGATCCATATGAAGGTAAGCAGGTGATTATCAACTGCTCAGTGCTGTCCGTGGTGACGTTCTCTCCTTATCAGATGACTTACCATGCTTGGTTCGCAAGGCATTTTAAAAGGAGAGCAAGTCCGCTGGTGCATGATGCTCCCAGTACTGAACAGTCGACGATCGCTTGTTCACACTCGTAAAGATCACGACTGTACTTCAAGCTCGGCAAGTGTGACACTTATGTGATTCAGCCAGTGGCTGTGCAGTATAAAACGCGCCCAATTGGCAACTTTAATGCAGTCTCGTGTAGTCCCATTGATGTTTTCTTTTGGCATGCATGATATGTGTTTACACTTTTTTTTCCCTCGCTTACCGATAGTCCTAGCTGTCTGCAGAGAGTGAGTGTGAAACATGCCAACAAGCCTCTAAAGCAGTATGCAGTGCAATTTTGGTCTATTGTGCAAGCGAGGAAGAAGACTGCTCGTTTGGCTGTTGAGGCTGTGACATAGACATTAGATAGTTTTATCTGAGCATTGTTAGACTTGCTCCACTCAAAAGGAAAGCACCTGCATGCACACAATGCTCAGTCAGCAACGACCAATTGGAGCGCAGATGCCGATGGAGAAGACAATTCCTGCACCCCTATGGCCACTGCCGACTGAGCGTTACGTGCTTGCCTGGTTAATTTCCCGCTCAGTGGCTGAGCTGAGCGGGCCGTAAAAACCGCTCAGCTAAAACTTCTTCTGATAGGGGGTGGCTGACGCATAGATATTTCAGACAGAGGGATGGCCGACACTGCTCACATCAATTCTCAGTGTGAGCAGCTCTCATCGCAATACGGAAATTATGATTAAAACTTCCTCTACCCGTTTCTGAAGGTTTTGGGACTTGTGCTCCTGGCAGTATTGTCGGGCTAGACATCATTACACCCAGATCCACTCTAATAAATTCTAAGAGGATGAAGTCAGTTGCCACATAACTTGTGCAAAACTAAATCTGGAACTCACTCCTCCTTCCTGTTTTCCACTGTATTGAGAACCTTGTCCCAGTATGTGACGGGTATGTGAAGAAAATTGACCAGATAAACAATATCACTTAGAAAATAGATGTCCCATACATATTAACCTGCATCTACCAGCCACTGTACACTACCTCACTACTGATTTGGTATCTTTCAATTGATATTCCTGAACTGTTCGCACCTGTAGACATTTTAATGATGATAACGAGGGAATGTTTCATCTCATGGGATGTCATATGCTTAAAGTAAGTGAGGCTTGCGGGCATTTTAAAGGGCTAGGGCATGCCGATGGAAAACACTCAATGTGAGTTTGATGGTGGACGCTGATAATATATACTAGTTTTTGTGCAAGTCGCTATTTTTTATTTCATGAAGTCTGCAGATGACTTTTAGTCGTCAAGTTGCCATTATGTGGGAACCGGGGTGTCATACTCTGTAATGCATTACATGTTTACCTGTGTCTACCCAATCTCATTAGTATGTGTACAACGGTGAGCTGTATATGTCAAGGATATGATTTGTCATTGTCTCAGTAATGCTAATGAATCGCTATGTTTACCTAAAAATGCTGAATGTGGATATCGGGGACTGCACACCTATCGTAACAAACGTCAGTGTTAAACAACATGCCAACTACTCTGCCAAGCTCGCCCGTCTCTCGACATGCCCTTTTGAATTAAAATAGATGATTTCCACAAGCCTTTCTCTGAAGTGGGCCTTTTTCATACAAATAGCTGACCTTGATTATGAGATAACTGGACCATTTTCGCCCCTTGGTCATCCAGTGTGTTGTTACAGGTGTGTCCCTTAGGGATTCTTGTTTTGATATAGTTTCCAGATTGAAAATAAAATAAAGACAATTAGTGCATTAGCTACAAAAAAATTTCCTTTTACATGGGCTGCTTGTCTCGTGCCCCTCACCCCAGTTTGGAATTTCTGGATTGTCACGTCCAGCTGCTATTGATTTACCCTGTCATTCTACTGTGGTGTCGACTCTCTTTACAGGTGCTGTAATGAAGGACTTGCCTTCTCGGGTGCATGGTCGACTTGCATCACAAGCTGCATGAGAAGTGTGAAGAAAATTTCCTAGGCCCGTGACATGCAGCCTCTTTCATTCAGCGCACTCCTCTGGCGACAAGCGCATGATTACCAGCCGACTGTAGCTTCACTGCAACTGACAATAAACAATGACGGTAACAATTTTGTATGTTTCATTTATTGTTTACACACATTACGTGTTTAAATAACCCTTGTTATGAACTACATCATTTCTATCCAGGTGTGAATTGCACACAAAACCAAATGTTGGCATGGAAAACAAGACCGTGAACTGTATGGTTTTAGCCCGCTAGCCTGGGGTCTTGCTGGTATCTTGCGGTACTGCTGGTACTATGCCGGGGATTTGTGCTGGCAGCAGCCCGGGAACTCGCTGGGAAAAAAGACCGGGAACTGTATGGCTTGAGGCCGCTAGCCTGGGGTCTTGCTGGTATCTTACCGTATTACTGGTACTACGCTGGGGGTTTGTGCTGGCAGCATCCCGGAAACTCACTGGGACGCCCAGTGCCGGGCGTCCCAGTCAGTCCCAGTCGCTGGCCAGTGACTGGCAATCTCACTGGCCCGTTGTCGCCCCACGGGGCGTTTCCAGCATCGGGCCAGTAGGATCTTGCCGGCAGACCGGTACCGCCCCATTCCCAAACCAGCGAGTTCTGCTACTTGGGATGTTTGCTTTGTAGAATTGTGCTTTCTGCCCTCTGAAATGTTTTCTTCCAATGTTTGTTTCTATGACATCCTGTGCTGCTTTATTTTAAAGCAGCACAGGATTAATTTTCATTTTAAAGTCTTTCCGCTCTGCACATTGAAGATTTAATTTAATAAAAAAACGTAACATTTTCAATTCCGTTTTTGTCACGGTATTTCAAAAAAAAGGTTACAAAGTACTGCACCTGAACATGTCTAACTCTGAGGCAGAAATCTATTTCCGCAATAGCACAGAAATGAGTTTATCGTTTCGTTTGTAATCGCTGTACGAAATGTCTCGGTGCGTTCCCGGAGAGGTGTACCACAACAGAGAAGCGCACTGACATGTAAACAGTACAGGCCACTTGTCTGGAACAAAAATGCATTTTTTTTAATTAACTGAACACGTTTCCAATAAAGCCGTAGCATTTTTCCTGTATCGGTATCATCCCAAAACTGCCAAAATATTTAACAGCGTTGTCATTTGGGGACAAAAAATGAAAACCCAGTGTTCGCCGTAAGCTGACCTCGGTGAAGTCTTAACTATGTAAAGGTCCTGCATCGGCGTCTCTCGAGCAATCTCGACGCAGACAAATGTGCTGCGTAACGAGGAATGAGTACACTTGTTGTCTGCATACAACAACAATAATAATAATAATAATATTTATTTGCATACAAAAATCTGATCCTGAATGGCGTGCACGTCTGTAAAGAAAGGTTAAAACCCGAACGCGAGAGCGCCTGCCAGCCCGCACCCCCCCCCCCCCCCCCCCCGCCCAATCCAGGGTTTGAAAAACAAACAAAAAATACATCGGGTAGAAATTGTATCCGTTCATCTTTTCAATTGGCAAACTTGACTCTTCTATTCGAATTAATCTCCAGAATGTCAGGCATCTCGGACGTGAAGAGAATCATGACTGCTTTAGTTAATTTTTGCTTGAAAGTCGGGTTGACTGCTACGTTTGCTGTAAGGATTAGTCAAAAACTCTGGGCTTCTCTGTTGGGAGTCAAAATGTAGTAGTGAAGAAAAACGCCTTTTGAGAATGCACCTTCAGAAAACGGGACGTCTTTTTGATTTAGCGTTCCTTGGAGCGTTCCCCTCCAAGGGCCCGCAGTGAAAGTCCGATTCCCGGCTCGGTGAGAAGACCACTCACCGCAGAACCTGCAACTCGGACCAGCCGCCGCACTAAGGGAGAGGATCCTGATTACGGTTGGCTCCTGGACAAGCCCAAGCCGCAGAAGACGACGATGGCCAACCAGTCGCAAGCCCCCGCCGCTTCTCCCGTCATCTACATGCCCGTCGCACCGCGGACGGCTGCCCCCTTTCACGGTGAACTCTACGAAGACGTCGAAGACTGGATTGACCAGTATGAACGCGTTGTCCGCCACAATGGTTGGACCGACGAGCAGCGCCTGCACAACGTCTACTTCTCGCTTGAGGGGACCGCCAAGCACTTGTACGAGAACCATGAGTCATCTTTGACGTCGTGGGACATTTTCAAGACCGATCTGAAGGTTACGTTCGTCAACCACCACCGTCGAGAGAGAGCCGAGGACCTACTGCGAACCAGGACCCGGGGCCCCAATGAAAGCGTAACGAGCTTTGTGGAAGACGTGCTCCGCCTGAGCTCCCACGCCGATCCTCAGGCCACCGAGGGAAAGAAGCTGCGCATTTTGATGTGGGGCGTGAAGGACGACATCTTCAGAGGCCTCGTCCGCAACCCGCCGGCAATCATCGACGCCTTCGTCAGCGAGGCGACAAACATCGAGCGCGCCCTCCAAACGCGCGCTTCCCACTACCAGCGGCAGCCAAGCGTCACTGCAACCGCGCTGCTTAGCGGCGAAAACGCGCCTGGTACGGTCATCCGCGAAATTATCCGGGAGGTTGTCCGGGAGGAACTGCGGAGGTTGCTGCCAACCACCAGCCGTCCGCCAACCCTTTACTTCGCCGAGGCTGTCCGAGAAGAAGTGCATCGGGCGCTCCAACCAGAGGTTCCCGTCACCACGGTGGCACCAGAGAAACCGACGTTGAGCTACGCCGCCATGGCCCGACGACCACTGCAAGCATCCCGCCAAGCCACGGCGCCGCCCCGAAGAGACGCCCCAACGCCGCAGTACCCCCGACGACAGGATGATCTGGCGCACGTTCCCCCAGAGCGACCTGCGCCGAGGAAGACAGCCGTCTGGAGGACGGCCGACCGACGCCCGCTGTGTTACTACTGCGGGGAAGCTGACCATGTGTACCGCCGATGCCCATACCGACGACTCGGGCTGCGCGGATTCCACCCAAGCGACCCGCGCCTCCGGTATGGTGAACGCCCTCGTGAGATCGACGAGTACCTGCGACGACCCTAGTCCCCCGAGCCTGCGTCCCGCCGAGAGTTCCGGTCGCCGTCACGGCGACGTCCAGCTTCGCCGATGCACCGACCCCGACGTGAAAGCCTGTCGCCCCTCGCTCCTCGCCGGGGAAACTAGGCGCTGCAACCCCTGGAGGTGGAGTTGCCGAAGACGACCGACGTAAAGAGCCTCCACGAACGACGGAGCTCTCCCACTCTCCCGACGCTACGCATCACAACGACGCTCCTGCGTCGGTGTCCAACAACCTAAACGTTGTTATCGACGGCCTTGACTCATCGGCACTCGTGGACACCGGAGCAGACTACTCAGTCTTGAGTGAGAGGCTCTCTCGCCCCCTGCGAAAAGTCATGACGCCGTGAGATGGATCCCAAATACGAACCGCCGGAGGACATCTCATCGCGCCAGTCGGGAGATGCACTGCTCGCGTCAAGATCCACGGTGAAACGTGCCCTGTGAAGTTCGTCGTTCTGCAAGACTGTTCGAGGGACGTTATCCTGGGAATGGACTTTCTCTAGGAGTATGGCGCCGTCATCGACCTCGGGGCAAACCAGTTGACGCTGCGAAAACCTGTTTTAGCGCTGGTGGAGACTAACACGACATCGACCGCGATCCGAGTTATCGCAGACCATGTGGACCTACCGCCGCGGTCGAGTGTCTTCGTTACCGTTATAACCGACGCAGCCATGCACGGTGAAGCTCTTCTGGAAGGCAGCGTCCAACTGCTTTTGGAAAAAAGAATTGGTGTCGCAAGAGGCGTAACGGATCTCCAAGAAAGACGTACAACTGTTCTTGTGACAAACTTTCGAGAGGAGCCGCAGCACCTAACGAAGGGTACCACCGTGGGCCACGTCGAGGAGCTTCAGGCGCCAGCGGTGGTCACCGCAATCTCCAAGGAAACCTCGTCGCCACAGGGGGGGCTTGTTCGAGATCAGAATATTCTACACGCCGAACCCTCTATGCCGATTATTCCAGAACCCCACACGTGTACATAAAGGACTCCGCGTGGCGATCTGCAGTCAGTTTCGCCCCAGCGTTCGACTCTGCTGCTACGCCGACTTCGACGCCCGCGACGCTCTGTTATTATCTTTTGCACCCTTTTATTTTTGGCACAAGTTCGCCACATTAAACGTTTATTTATTCCTGTTTATTTCTTGTTTATTAGTCAACACCCGTGACAATATGCCTTCATATAAAAATTTTGACTCAAATCAAAATGTCATTCTTTTGTGAGCCGCCAACTTTCAGAAAGACGAATTTCAGAATGAAGTGGTCAAATTCAAAGGGATTGTGTTCCTAAGTTCCCTCGAAAGCTTCGCTCTTGAAGAAGGCGACTACGAGCTTGAACGGTTCCCAATGAGGATGAGAGATCGTCCAGAACGATGTGCCCACGGAAAAGATCCTAGACTTGATCTGTAAGCCTCGAAGTAGGTAGGTTCAAAGCAAGGACAGCACCCGTCTCTCAGTTCCCACGAGCACCACATGTACACGTCGAATGTACTCAACGAGACGAGAAAGTTGTACATCTTGTTTTTGTTTTACCAGTCGGTGCTGCCAAGAGTCGGAAATCTGTCGTATTTTGTCGCACTCTAGGCGAATGACAATGCCTTTTAGAAGAAGTCTCTTTTGCAGAGAAAACTTTGCAAAGTATGGCGCGTACAGATTGTACAGGGTCGTGCCTACGGTACACTTGAAACAAGCTGCGAGACATTTGGCTTTGGCCGGAATGGCTAACCTCTCCGAGGTATTCAGAGGGTCATTTTCGTAAAGCATCACGGAAGGGCATAATCGCTGCTTGTTCGAGTTGCGCTAAACACAATATCCAGAGAAGAGCAGTAAAAGCTGTTTTCGTATTGGCTTACGAGCGTTTGGTTGAGATAAAGCATCACGTATTTAAAGAGTGAGCTTCCAAGACACCGAATGGGTATGCCATTGTCGTGTGTGATCGTCCCGTCGGTTGCGGCGGTGCTTGCGGGATTGCCATTGGCTCCCTCGATTTTCGGTTAAATATGGAGGAAGCTTAATAGCAGATTGCAAGAGTCAGGACCCAAAGAGGGAACGCGAAATTCTGTAACCTGAGATTGACGTTGTAGCGGCACCGAAAAAAATCTCGAGATCGTCAGATTTATCGAGGGCAAACGATGTAGAAGTTAGCTAGAAAAAATCGCATTCGTCGGTGGTGCATAAACAGGATCGTTAAAGCAATGTAAAAATGTATCGCATCATCCTACGTCTCAAGAAAGTCCCCGACCTTTGCCTTTTTGTGCCGTTCGCATTCTGAGCGAGCAATGGAGGTCAGCTTTCTATTATGGGTCCCACCACTCGAAAGCTTTGCAGAAGTTCCTCTCTCGTGCTTCGATAAAAATGACCGATTCCCTTTTTAACGGCGTCCCGCGGCGAAGAGCCCTTCGTGAGAGGATGTGCCATATCTATGGCGGGGGTTACGTGTTTTCGACAGAGGTACACGCCCCCTTCTTTCTTAAAAAGTGGCGACAGCATGTGATACATGTTGGAGAGAAGACCGCTACCCCCTTGATAGAAAGGTCCGGATACACAATATGACAAATGGTCATCTTCACAACTTGAGAAGTGGTGAAACTAACAGGAAGAAATATTTGCGTGCATTACCTAATATGACGAGTTACGGTGCCACAACCTGATCCTTCTAAGAAGGGAATGTGTTTTTTTCTTGCCAACCAGTTCGAGACAAATTGCGCTGACTTCCTTTACGTTTACCTTCTTAAATTGCAAGAGGTCAAAGAAATAGGATATCACTTGGCTTTTCTTTGTTACCACGAAAGGCTAGACTCTCTAAAACGGCGCTTTCACATATCCGACGTGTCCTGCTTCTGTGATATCGCAGTTTGTGCATATGCAACTACAGAGAGTAAATTTGCATCCCGACTTGACATGGGAAACGACGTTACGATGCTCTTCAGTCATAGTCAAAGCATGTGCGATAAATCAGGTTTGATGATTGCCAATACAATATAACAGAACTGTCACTCGATGAGCTTGATATAGAAATTATAACGAAGCAGTCAATTTGTCCGAGGCAGCTTCATGTGAGACTGGTAGGAGCTATTTTTTACGCGAATGTTATCATGTCGCGCTGACTGATAGAAACCTTCAAGAATTTCAATTCACTTGTGCGTCATACAGCATTTTACTCACGCGAGGTCAATGCCAACCTTGCAATCAAAAGTCTCTCCTCCTTCTGCTACGGCCCGCACTTTCATAGGCTGACCTGTTCCAAAAATGTTGACACCGTATCCGAGCATTTTCGACACGTTAGATCTCAACCTTAAGCATTGTTTCGCAGTAACGTTATATAATTATATTCTTCTTTTATCTCGATCGAGAAACGCTTTGGGTCATAACATCTCGCTCAGCGCTCTTTTCACCTCCGGGAGGAAATTCCGCTTATCCGCACTTCGTATTTTTGTTTTTTGCTGGCGTCCTTGGTACTGACTTTATATTCTAAGCTGGATAGCCATGCGCAAATATGAGAGCTATGCCATACACGTGACTATATGCAATAGGAAATATGTCAACAACCTAATAAATATTCAACAATTGAGACCGGAAAAACAAAGTCTTTAATGGTTCATTTTCATTCTCTACCTGTTCTTCGAGGTCGCGTGTAGGAATGGCAGATTGAAAGGGGAAGGCTAAATTTGAAGAGATATTTTTATCTTCGTTTCCCAAGTGTAGCCCAGAAACAAACCCAGAAGAGCACTTTGGTCTTCGCCTGTGCCGCAGGAAATGACCTCGAATTCGCTGTTTCCTGCAACAATTCTCCTTGATGTAAACAACGACGAATAAAACAAAATCACTCAGGAATACATTTACAAGGTTTAGTCACCGTTAAGAATTTTGCTGAACAATTTATGCATGCATATACCTCTGCGGGTAAGCAGAGATCTCAAAAATCCTGAGTAAAGTACTCTAAATATGTGAGGCTTGAGATGAGCAGAAACGACTACTGGGGGATGGGTTAAAAATTATTACAAAATATTGCAAGGGAAAGGATTGTTAAACCGAAATATAAAATATGTACATGATTTCGAGGCGTGATGTTGCAGCGTTTTTTTATACAAGGAAGTGATGTATTGTTAGTACGGACTTGATTTCTGTATTAAAATGAACAACCCATGTCCGATCGAGAGTTGTGCTGTTTACGTGTCACTGGGCCTCCTTATTGGAGAAAACTTGAAATATTTCGCCAGCAGCTGGACTTGTTATACTCATGTTCTTGACATCTCACCGGGTATTGGCGGTGTTGCATGAGAGCACCTTTTCTTTTTTTGTTTTTGGTATAAAATCCGTAATAAAACCGGCGTTTGTATGTGCAGCTGTACTAGGGCGAGTGAGTCCGGAGTGGACAAAATCGTAAGCCTGACAACCATTCTTCAAGACCGAGCACTGGTTTTTCCGGAGCCTCAGCCATCCTCCCTGGACGACACGAAAAGGCATTCTCGTCGACCTGCCCTTCAACTACGGACTCGCGCTGCCTTTCACCTGTGTGTATTTGTGTTCCTTGCGCGCCACCAACAACTTGTCCTGGGAAATGTATATAGAAGTTTTGAGGATATTTTTGAGAATCGAATGGACTTTTATGTCCGGCGGCGAGCGAGGCTTGGTAGAAAAGAGTAACGAAGGATCAGCAGTGCAGTCTGGGAATGTAAATATTCGCGTTTTCTTTTACTCGGAGTAGTAGCGGACACTTATTTAGAGTCGGACAGTACGCCTGCCAATAACGTCGATAAGTAGCCGGTACTGCTACTGACGGGCTCCGGGAGCCGGGCCGCGAAACCGCCGGCGTCCAGAAGCAGTTTGCACACTGTTGACGCGCGCGCTGTATTCACTGCTGGTATTGCAGTGGGCGCGGAGGGTTTTCTTTGGGAAAGATTTGTATCTGCTTGATGCCAACGTACTCCTGCAGCCTGTTTTTGTTTTCCAAGAACGACACTAGTTTTGCGTTCATGGTGGTGGCGCTATGCGGTCTGAGGCACACTGTGACAGTATCTGGGTGGACGAGTGAATCTAAGACTTTCGGAGGTTATGTTGCTCTGAAACTCGGGCGCCATGTAGTCAGAGCGCCCTTTGGCGATATCTGTCAGACTCGCGTAAGCCAGGTGAAAAAGTGACTCTAAGACTCTCAGCAGTTACGTTGCTCTGAAACCTGGCCTTGCCTCAAAAGAAGGGTCCGCACCGTTGTGAGCCTTTGATCGAGCCGTATCGAGTGCAAAACATGTTTTTCTAGCCTCGGTAAGCTAGCTAGCTCAAATATTTGGCGAAGCTGGCAAGTTTGAGCGTGTGAGATGCGGCCCCTTTTGTCTTCCTCCGTGGGGAGCGAGATGGCGGATATTTTGCGCGGGAACTTGCATCTTCCCCGCTCACAGACGCGCCTGCATGGCGGTTTCTTTCTATCCGCCCCTTCGAAGACCCCGTATCCCTTTACCTCGACTTCAGAAGACGGGCCAGCTACAGACTGTTATATGTTTTTAACCACTTATAGTCAACGGACTCTTCTGGTAACTATAAAACCGGGTATTCTAGGCAGCCTCTGTGTTAGCTGCCTGCGCAAAGGATTAAGAACTCGGCGTTTTTCCTAAAACCTCTCTCCCCGGTGTCTACATTAAGTGAACTCAATTAGTTTGCTTGGTATGTGGATACGTTTTCGAACGGAGGGGCCCCTTTTTATGGCTTCTTCTTCCGGTGTCGAATCGGGTCCCTCTGGCATGTTCCTGTCACCGTTGACAAACTGGTCACCTTTTTTGGGGTTTTGTTTGTCGTTTGCTCCCGCCCGTTTCTGCCGCCTTTGCGGCCCGGCAGGCGTGCGACGGTTGCGCGCGCCCCATCGTTTGGAGGCTGCGGCGCCCTTTCTTCCCTTTGGGGAGGTCTACGGCCGGCTCTGGTCGTGTTGGCTGCTGGCGCATTACGACTTCGCAGGTCTGCTCCGAGGTCGTCCACCCCCCTTCACCAGCCCACTGCAGCCAAGATGGCGCCGAACCCCCCGGGCGGCATGTCAGGGGCTTCCCCAGCTGGTCTCCCCAGGTGGGCGGCGGCCGTTGGCCTTTTTGGTGCTGCCGCCTTCACGACCGCCTGACTGCCCCCCACTGCACGCCAGCTCGTCGCGACACCTGGGTCCAGCGGCGTCAGCACGGTGCCTGTGATGCTCTGCGGTGCTGCGGCGACGACTGTCAAGTGCTTGGAACTTGAACTTCCCGGGTCTTCGGTCCTGCGAGCCAGCTGTTGACGGCGGACACTGTGAAGACGCGCGCTGGGTGTCGCGTGTATTTGTTGGGGGTGCACAGAGAGATATATTATTTATGAGAGCAGGTGGGCCTCCTTTATTCTTTATTGAGACCCACCTACCGTTTGAAGGAGGGGGGATGTGGGGATTCCTCTCGTCTCCCTTCCCCGATGGCTGCGATAACGGCCGCGGGTCGGAACGCTCGGCCGCCTTCGCCGTGAGCTCCGACCTGTTCGTGAGGCGGAGGGCCGCCTGGCTTGGGGGGCCCTCCTCTCACTCTCTCCCGGGGGGACCGATTTCCGTTCCCCCGCTCGGATGCGGATCACTGCTGACAGGCGAGGAGGTTTCGCCTCTTGTTTTCCCCCTTTGGGGAAAGGGACTCGTCCGGGTGACCACGAAAGAGATAGGACGTGTGTCGGCGACTTCTCCGATGCTTCCCCGGTCTTGGCTCTCCGGAACCCCGCGTCTGGCCAGGTAAAGACCTTTTCTTACCTTGCCGGCGCGGGGGGCGTTTTGGATGGGGACACATTAGTTCATTTTAAGAATGTTCTAATAAATGCTCTTGGACTCTGTCCTTACTCTGGTACGTGTGTCTTCTCTTCCGCTATATTCGAAAGAGTGAGACAAGGTAGATGATCATTGGCACCGACGGAGGTAATTAATCGAACCGACCCGCGGTAATGTAGCCCTAAACGTCGTCTACATTGCCGCGGAGATGTGGGGACCGCGCTACTAGGTTTGACGGCTCCTTTGAGATGTCGCCGCTGTTGAGACAACCCTTTGATTACTCTATCGGTACCTGTGTTGGTAGCTAGCAAAATCCCACAATCGCCATGCCTATTAATGCAAAAAAAAAAACATTGAAAGTTCAAACCATGTATACTTGGGATCAAGAATGATGATAGTGCTTGCTGTTCTGGTGTTCAGATCTCCGTAGAATAGAGAGCATCCGCCCATTTCAAGCGCCCACCTCCAAATTTTGTAACATGTAAAACAAATGTGCATAGTACACATACACATGTTACTGCGATGACCTGACAAGCATCCACCTATCAATTTGTTGTGATTATCCGCAAATATTGAGTGGGTGCTTGCTTCGTATTTTAAGGTAGTCTGCCACTTGAAATCGCGTTCTAGCACTCGGAATGTGGGACGAAGATCATCTATATGCTATATAGAAGCTGCGAACCAGGAAAAAAGATAGCCAGGGCTGAGACGATATACTCGAAAACCTACTCCGGAATGCAAATACTGAAATACATGTACTGCGAGGATAAAATACAGAAACAGATACAGCAGTCTTCACAAGTGCAGCAATAAAGTATTATAGATACGGATACTGAATTACTCGGCATTCCAAAAACTGCAAGATTGTGAACACTCATCGTATAATTACCGAATGTCAAATTAATTTTTTGCAAAGAGAAAGACATTAAGAAAGGATGCACATGCACACATTATGTATCTTTGATACGCCTGAAATGGCTGAACTAGGTCAGCAGTGGCACATTCCATTCAACCGGAAGTTTCACGGCCGCTGCCCTAGCACGTTTGATTCATCCCAGTTCTGGACGAGTTCAGACTCAGTTCCTGAAAACCTTGCACCGGCTCCGGAGACAGATCAGAGTTGGTGCAGAAACAGACGACACTCCTCGTCCGTCTCTGTTCGCAGTGTCATTTCTCAGAGCTCTTGCTCAAATGATTGCGATGTTTAACAATAACCTTGAGAAAGAGGTTTCATTTACTCCATCTGATGAAAATAATGTACCGTGGTGGATGCAGAACCGAGATCCTAACCGAGGGTAGGAATTCGCTCTATTATAATATTCTCAACGCGTTCGCGCAACTGCTTGTGCAGGTTTCGTTCCCTGTGGTAAGCGTTGAAAGATTGGCTCATATAAATTGTTTCTTTTTGATGTTACGTTATACTGTGCTCATATTGTTCCCAAGACAGGAAACGTGTCACACTCTTGATAGCCCTCGCTTTCAGTAGCTCTTTGATGCAGACTGACGACTCCGATACATTGCAGAAGTCTGTGATTGAAATGAAAGGAAATAACATCTTGATTTCCAGAAATTTAATGTGGCAGGCCTCCAGACAAAAAGCTACCATATGGTAACTTGACTGGGTCTGGGCCCCTAAAGCAAAACAAGCATAGCAATCTGGCTGAAAAGTGTTATACATTAAAAGGCCTCGTTATACAGCATATAGAGCTCCTCTTTACCAACTACGCATATACTTAAGTAAAAATAAACAGAGTAAAGAAGTGAGAGCGAAGGAACGTTCGGCAGCAAGTATATTATGCAAAAGTGAGAAAAAGAAAAATGTCATAAAGAGACATCCGTGATAGATAAAACACACATACGATTCAGCTGTGGTAAGCGAGTATATATCTATGTTTCCTAGATGGTACCTGTTGAGAAGAGTAGGTAACATATGGCGAAGGGATTGTAAAGCATGATTTGTGCGGAAGTGGGGAACATACCATATGTGAGAGCAGCGCATACTGATCGAGATTTCTTTTTTATTCAAGTCCGAGGTTCTCAAAAAAAATTCATTGAATTCATTTGTTCCGCAAAGGACAGCATACAAAAGGCGATACAGGTGCATATTTGTGCCAATAATCTTGATTTTTTGGAACAGCGGTTTAGTGTGGTATAGGTAATGTACATCCGCGATGATGCGTAGTATCTTTTCTTGAAGTAACAGTATTTTGTTTAAATTCGAAGTTGTTGTTTTACCCCACACGAGGTTAGAGTAATTTATATGAGACCTGAAAAGGGCATCAAACATAGTGAGTTTAATATTAACAGGCAATATAGTGCGGCATCTTCTAATAACGCCAATGACTCTGCACAACCTGCGGACCAAATTATCAATATGGCGATCCCACGACAGATGCTCAGAGAAAATTACGCCCAGCGTTGTGTGGTGCTTAACTATATCGATTACTGTACCACTTAAGGTAAGGGATTTAGTGAAGGGGGCGTGTTTATTCAACGACCGAAATACGGGTGCCTTAGTTTTGTTTACTTTAATTGTAAAGCAATTTACCTCAGACAATCTGCCACATTGCGCGAGAATATCGTTCCCCTTAATAACTAGGCTTTCTGCGTCTACGCCCGGCACAGATAGGCTGTTGTCGTTGGCAATCTGCGCAAGAGTACTGACCTTTACCACGTGGTTTATAAAAATGTTAAAGAGCAGAGGGCCCAGTATGCTACCCTGAGGCATGCCGGAAGCTACGGCTTCGAGGGCAGAACATCGCCCGTCGATGCTGGACACACTGCTGTCGATTGGAGAGATAAGAATCGAAGAGCGCGAGTGCTTGACCACGCATTTCATAACACTTTAATTCATCAAGAAGTATTTAATGATTGAGGCTGTCAAACGCCTTACTAAGATCAATACAAATACCTAGTGTTAAAAGCTTGTTTTGAATGTTATTTATATCTATTTTTTTCTGGAGTATGAGCGCTGACTTTGTGGGCCTTCCCTTTCTAAAACCAAATTGGGCGTCCGTTATTATTTCATGTCGTTGAAGGAAACTTTCTACGCTAGTTTTGACATGTGTTTCTAGTCCCTTAGAAAAAATTTGCAGGATGGATATTGGTCTATAGTTGGTCATTAGGTTCACATCAACTCCTTTGTGAATCACAGTAACTTTGGCAGGTTTCATATTTGCGGGGAACTCACCGGAAGCCAAGCTGAGGTTAAATATATGTGTGAGGTACGGTTTATTATGTAAATGACAAGCTGGACTGGTTTCATTCGAAAATCGCTAATATCACGACTGTTACTATTGTTGAGTCGCATGAATATTTTGTACACCTCAGATTCATTTTTTGGATTGAGAAAAAGGGGAGAGCTTGGGCTCTCTGTGATATATTTATCAGCATCTTCATAACAAAACGAATGATATTTCGCTCACTAATAATGGCGTTGTTATTCTAAAGGACTATTGTGCCTCCATTTTAAATGACATTTTCTAAAAGCGTTTTGTGTCGATAATGATTGCTTCCAACCTGTGTACCCTAATTATAACTTTTTGTCTATAGATCCTCGTGTAATTGACTATGACGGAATTGCAAAGTTGATTGATAACTTAAAACATCTTCGTCTTTTGGAGTTGACAATGCCACCTCCACACACCTTAAGAATATTAAAAATTGTATCGCAATTTACCTTTTCAAACTTTTTGAGCAATCTCTTGCATCTGATATATTGTCTGAAGATCGAAAAATATGGAAGGTGATTCCACTTCATAAAAATGGCGATAAACAAAGTCCTCTTAAATATGGCCCCATTTCCTTAATCAGCACACCCTGTAAACTTTTAAAGCACATAACATTCACTCATTTGGCTAACTACTTGAACTCTAATTCCTTCGTTTCTTCATCCCAACATGTCTTTCGTAGAATATTTTATGTGAGACTCAACTACTCACCTTCACTAATGATGTGCTTTCCATACTTGACCGTGGATCCCAGATTGACTGTGTTTTTTTCGATTTCCGCAAAGCTTTCGACCAAGTTCCTCATAAACGATTACTGTTTAAACTCAGTCAACTCAATCTCGATCCTAACGTGCTGTCTTGGATAACATGTTTCTTTTTCTAATCGTTCTCAGTTCGTTCATGCAAACAATGTAAACTCTTTTATGAGACCTGTTAATTCTGGTGTACCGGAAGGGTCTGTTCTGGGGCCTCTGTTGTTTTTAATTTACGTAAATGACTTACCACTGTGGGTACCACCATCTATTAACCTCTTCGCTGATGTTTGTGTAATTTATCGAGAAGTAACTAATACTACTGACATCCCCCTTCTTCAAAATTACTTACAAGCTGTGGCTGATTGGTGTGATTTGTGGCAAATGTCCCTTAATATTAACAAATGTAAAGCGATGAATATCTCCCGTCGAATCACTATATCTTCTATTTACTCAATTTTTAAAATTCCTCTTGTAACTGTACCATGCCACAAGTACCTTGGGGTGCACATCACTTCTAACATGACCTGGAAAACTCATACTGACCACATTATAGCCAGCGCTAACTCCACGCTGGGATACCTAATGAGAAACTTTAGGTTAGCCCCAGTGTCCCTAAAACTACTAATGAATAAAACCCTTGTCAGTTCCAAACTAGACTATGCTGCAGCAATCTGGGATCCCGGTCTTTCAACTCTCGTGACTGATCGTGAAGCCCTACAGAATCGCGGTGCCCGTTTTATATTTACTAACTATAATGGCACATCTAGTGTCTCATCTATGAAAACTAATTTATCACTTCCTGCTCTTTCATTATGCCAAAATATCTCGTTTGTGTCTTCTTTTATAAAATTTATCATTTCAAAAAACAAACTATCGTAGAATCCTGTTTTCATCTCGCCGCTCCTAGATCACTAATTTAAAGTCGGAATTCCTCATTGCATCACC
Organism: Ixodes scapularis; assembly: GCF_016920785.2. Classification (NCBI taxonomy): domain Eukaryota; kingdom Metazoa; phylum Arthropoda; class Arachnida; order Ixodida; family Ixodidae; genus Ixodes; species Ixodes scapularis. Next base: position 14,309,426 of record NW_024609883.1, on the reverse strand, counting down.
TCAGCCTACTATAACTATTTTGTTCCAAGAACATCTTCGGAGTGGAATCGCCTTCCAGTGCAATTAGTAAACATACCGTCCTTTGACTTGTTTAAAAGTGCGGTGACTGCTTACTTGTGTTAATATTTTCCTTTGTTTGTTTGTCTTGTTATGTAAATTTCTTAGCTTGTTTTCCAGTTTTTTAAACATTTTTAGTGCTTGGCTTCTACTGTTTGTACATTGTTTTTATTTCAAATTTGTCTTGTACCACTCCCCGATGTAATGTCCTAGGGCCTTTAGGGTAGTGAAATAAATAAATAAATAAAAAAAAATATGTGCTTGACACGAGATTTACCAACCAGGGATTGAAACATTCTGCCAGTGGCACACCGGATAGCTTTCGGTCATTGATCAGTAGCCCCCATTTTATCGTTACGTGTTCCAAGCTGGAGAACCTCATTTATAGATTTTCATATTACAGCAGGAGAATATTTTGATTTACATCTTAAGAGGTTTGCATGATACTGTGCTGTTGCTCGTTCTAGTATAGAGTTTAATTTATTTCGATATTTTTTGAATGAGGCTAAATTGTCTGGGTGTCTTTAGGAAATTAACAATTTTGAACAATATACTCTTTCTTCTAATCATTTTGATTTCATGAATTCTGATCCAAGGTTTTTGTGATTTTCTTGACCGAGATACTAATTTATACGAAAAACATTTATAATATCACTTCTTGAACAAGTCATAAAATGGATCGTAGGCATTATTTATGTTGGATTGTAATGTCACAGATGTCCAGTCGAGAGCACATATTTTGTTCCTAAAATGCAGCAAGCCGTGTTCTGTTAATGGTTGGAAAGAAAAAAAAAACGTTTGATTTCGCTCTTGACTTCAAATCACAGCAACGAAAGGAGACAAAAATAGGAATATGGTCGCTGATGCTTCAACTGATTGTACCAGATGCAGTATGTCTTTGGCCCATATTTGTAATGAAGAGATCCAGTACGCTTACACTTTCAAGAGTAGTTCTTGTGGGTGACCAAATCAGATTCGCATATCCGAAAGAGCTCAGATCATTGCTCAATCTGGTCCCAGCATGTGAAGGTTCCATCATATTAGTATTAAAGTCGCCACTAAGAACGATAGAAAATTTATTTGTTGATGCAAATTCCAAATAACTATCCAGAAAGCATAGAGACCTTGCGACGTTGTCCGACGGCGGACGATCCACGACAGAGAAAAGCTGACTGCCACTAGTTAATGTTAAAATATCGTAGTCTTCATTCATCTCAGTCAGGCAGCCCAGTACTTGGTAAGTTTCGCGTTGCTCTGCATAAATGGCGACATCGCCACCCCTCCGACAGATTCGAGTTAAGAAAAAATATTGGTACCCAGGCAAATTCAGCACGGGCTGTTCATCTTGGTACCACGTCTCTGAAAACATTATAACATCAAAAGCAACATCGCAGTCATCCAGAAGTGTGGACACATCGTCCTCCTTATTTTCTTAGGGAACGCACATTAAGATGGCAAACAGTAACATCTTTTAGATTTGTTTGCTCCTTAACGTCTGATGACGGAATTATTTCATGACACTGCAGAGCACTAGAGGCGTGCGCTTAATTTACCCCTTGTGCAGTAGGCACGATGTAGGCGCTGCGAAGCGGCGGATTGCAGTCCTCTTAGCGTTTTCGCCAGCTTTGCACCTGCTGCACGATAGGAACATTTATTTTAGCTCACCACCGTGTTTCGCACGTGCTTCTAGTTCATCAAACATGACTGATTAGGTTTTTTTCTTATTAAACTCAGCAAATTCATATTCAGAACGACATGTTTATTTTCACTAGTTCAAATTTGATTAAGATCGAACTTAAGCAACATAATTTGCTATTTCTTACAGCCCTAACGTCCGCCTTGTCTGGCATCTAGTTCACAAAAACACACTTTCTCAAGCACCATATTTTAGGAATGCGTAAAAATTTTGCAGACGCACCCTCGGAATAGCTGTTTCCGAATTCATAAAAAAAAAAAACAAAAAAAAAAACAACGAAAAACATTGGCCGTTAAAGTTCTTGTTGAAGCTCATCATAACATCTGAATTTAGATCTACCATAAAAAAAAAAAGTATTTTACAGATAAGTTTCGACATCGTACAGGGCATTGTTCTTGACGAACATGGCCACCCCAGTTTAATTTCAAATTTCAGACCATTGACAAAAGGAATCTTACCGCTTATCTCTTCAAAGGATCATAAGGTGAAAAGGTCTTTCGGGACACGACAGAAGCCGCTGTTCCGGTTTCCAGTTTGCGCCTTACTATTTGTGCTTTTTATAGTAAAAAGGAGCTGTGTTTTGTTTGTAAGAGTGAATGCCGTGAGCCATGGAGATTTCATAGAAGGGGGAAAAGGAGGCGCGCAGTTGAAGCCTTTATAGTTTACCCCTTATCATTGCACGCAGTGGTGCCGCGAAGTGTGCAGATGAATATGGTGGGATGATTACCAGCATCTAGCGACTACGTCTAGGTGTGAATTGATTTTAAGGTTTCGGCGTTTATTAAACCAACATTTGTTTGCAATTCTTATCGTTCGACAATTTAGTGGTCTCAATGGCAATGGTGCCAATGACAAATCGAGCCGTAGAAATATTAATTGTGTCAAGCTCGTTCTTTTCAATCTAGCCCACGTTTAGACCGGATAAATATTTTTATATGAGAACAATGCAAAATTAAGCTCAGAATTTTAGAAAATGGGGAATAAAAGAATACTCTAATAAACACACAACTTCTGGCAAAAATGAACCCCGACAAACATATCCGAAATTCGGCAAAAAAAAAAATAACTCAGGAAACAGAATTCTAAATATTCAGCCAGATATGACGACCGACACCGTACAGTCTTAAAGAGCGTCAATTTACTGGAACGCCGTTTATAATATAGATTAGGGGGATTGCGAGCTTAAATAAATTGGCACAATTAGCGGCAATATGGTTTGTGATATCTTTATCGTGTACCAATTGTCAATTGTAAGAAGTGATAACTCCGTCAAGCTGTGGTACGCTACCATCGAATCTGTGTTTTTTTAAAACAACTTTTCTTACAAACCTTGAGCTCTTTCTTAAAAGAGCATTGCAACAATTTTCAGACTTCGGTCAATTAACGGGGAAGTTTTTTTGTTTTTTTTGTGTGTCACATATGATCAAATGCTACTTGAACACTAATAGGAATTTGAGACACCAGCTTGACTTTGACACATTTTTATACTTCACCAGAACTGAGACGCGACGCAGTTAAAATGTGACGTGACCTTTTAGATTTTGTCAAAGAGAGTTGTCACAACAATAGCCTTATTTGCTTACCTAAGACAGATTCGTCGTTGCGTAACCTTTCGTGACGTATTGCAGCCATATTTGAAATTAAATTCAACGTAGATTACCGTTTGGCGTCCATGCGTGTATGAGTGTTAGAAGCAATAAAAAAAACATGCGTTAGATTTAGGTTAAAAGACAGCATGTTAGCGGTTAGAAAAATGGCTATCATTGTTTTACCTAAGTCAAATTTGTTTCGGCGCCAAAGGTGTAAGAGACATCTAAATTTTTGTAGCGTTAGCTACAGTGGCCGAGGTGGAGCAGCTTCGCGTGGCCCTCATAATAAGCCGTGCTCATTATGCGGAGCGCGCGGCGGCGGCGGCGGGGCTCCGCAGAATAAGCATGGCGCACGGCGCCGCGCGCTCTGCATAATAAGCACGCATAATGAGCACGGCTCATTATGAGAGTCACGCGAAGCCGACGCCGCGCGCTCCGACGCCGCCGCGTCCGCCTCGACCGCCTCGCAAGTCTGCGCATTCCAAAGAAGTGACGTCATAGCCGCCGCAGACGCACTGGCGCCGCCGAGTGCCTAGCTGTGCGCCTCCGTTGCGCAGTAGCCAAGTCTGACTCTGCACCGGAGCTGCTTGATAGCGCCTCTCATTTTGTGCGTAAGCTCCCGTTACGTATATCCTGGCATAGCCGAGCTAAGCCACCGCAATTTGTTTTCCGACGCAAAGGTTGTAAGTCAGATTCCGTGGCCTGTCATAACAAACCGCGGCAGAAGACAGCTTGTGGATCAACCGTTGCAGTGCGGAAACAAGGTAGACATTTTCTGCACATGTTATTTCTTGTTTTATCGTATTCTTTAAATAAGTTTGAGGGCTTTGAAATGTCCATCAGTTGTCTAAGGGCCCTGACGTGCCCTTTAACAATTCCTAAAGGTTGTAAGAGACCCGCCATTGTTATTTGAGAGGCCTGTCCGTCACAATGCTCTCCGTGAAAGCACTGCGCCATCAAAGTCGTTCTGTGGGAAGTCGTTCTGTTGGCAAGATCACGTGACCTTGAAGGATTTGTGTCTAGATGATGAAAAAAATTTACAGCCATTTCCCTCATGCAAGCGTACCTACGCTTAAGCTGGCAGTATTGTATGAGAGTTTCTCTTTCTGAAATCAAATAAACTTATCTTATATTTTCATCGGGAAAACCGCTTAATCATGTTTTATCGGCCGGCCCCGAAGAGCGTTCTCCCGTCCCTTGCCGTGCCTGTGTGTTTTGGGTATCTGTTTCACAGGCTGGACGTTTCCCCGACGTCCAAGGACGCCTAAAATAATTTACTAGGGAAAACTGGTTTTAGAGCGCACCTCTTTGTTGCCCGTTTCCGGCTTGAGCGTCGTCGTCGTCGCCGTCGGCGTCGGCGTAAACGCGCGGTGCATTATGGGCTAATTTCCTCGCTAAATTTGGCGTAAAATTTTCCCCGCTAAGTTTAGCGGAAGAACTTCCCCGCTAGATTTATCGGAAAGATTACCCCGCTAAATTTAGCGATAAAAATTCTCGTATATTTAGCGGAAAAATTTAACCGCTAAATTTAGGGGAAACATTTCCCCGCTAAATATAGTGGAAAAAATTCCCCGCTAAATTTAGCGGAACAATTTATCGGGGAAAGTTTCCCGCTAAATTTCGTGGAAAATGTTTCCCTAAATGAGAGGCGAGCAGGAGAGGAGGGAGGATCATGGCCTCCTCTTTGTACCTTGCCCTTCTCCTCCTCAAGAGCTGGGCTCTAATTCGGCGTTAAAGGGAAACTACAACGCAATTTCGGCGCTCATTTTTTGGTCTATATGTGTTCAAAAGAGCAGTATCACAAGGAACATACCAATATCTTGTTAAAAAAGTCTCGAAAAGGAATTTTAGAACGAATTAAATGATTAGCAAAGAGCATTTGGTGGATGTCGCTATCGCCTCGTTTGTAATGCTCGTCTAGGAACCTTGACAGCTAGTGACGGAGGTTGTCTCGTCTCCGGCCACGACGAGAAAAGGGGGGAAGAAGGAACTCCCCTCTTCCCGAGAATCCCTTTTGTGTGTCGCAGAAGTCGCTATTGTCCCCCTAGAAGATTATAGAAGATTAACCCGTCACTCAAAATTCGTACAAAAGCAGCCGCTTCGGTGGCTGGAACGACTAGGCCGTCCTCTCGACGTCAGCCTCGCCGTAGCTTTGCTCGTCTTGAGACGACCTACGTCACGATTGCGTTGGATGTCAAGTGCTCTAAGCTGGGCCTTCTCGGAGCGCTTGCCAGAGTGGGCCGTTTATACACCAACTCATGTTTACAAACAAACCGGAGCGCCCCTAGCGGACGCCACCGGCGCCGCGCATGCGCGGTGGATGGTGGGCAAGAAGCCCGCCGTCGCCCATAAACAAACCATTGAATTGCGTTGTTGTCGGCGTCGGTGGGAGTCCCCGTGCTCTTTTTCGCGTTGGAATTGTTGATGCCACGTCCTCCTAACAATGTCTGACTAGTTGAGCGGCTTCAGCAAAACTAACGAGGCAAAACTTTGCGCGAATAATTTGACGTGCGGCGATTCATTTCACGTGGACGCCGCAGAATGGGCGCTAAAGCCTGACTCCCACGATGAGATTCTGCACGCTATTTTCAGTCGCGACTTCGCTCGGACTGCAAAAGCGTGGACCGTAGCTGAGATGGTAGACGTCGATACTGAAAACCGCAAGTAGAATCGGGCATTACAAGTCGATGATGGCCGCTGGTAACAATGATCAACATCTTCTTCTATCTGTTTACAATTAGCCTACTTACCCCAACCAACCATCAAAAGTGTTTTGAGGCCTGCACTTTGTTCTTATCGCAATTACCGGGTCAACGTTTGGTTTACGGGCCTCTGTCCTTTGAACGAGCTGACGACAATAAGCAGCTAAGTTTGAAAGAGCAGACGACAGTTCGAACGCATGCGCAATGGAGTACGGGCAAGAAGCACCGCGTCCCGCGTCAACAAACCGTTCGAATGTCACGTTGTCGGCGTCTGTGTCAGTCTGCATACTCTTTTTCGCGTTGGGATTGTCGATTCTACGTCCTCATCGCATTGTCTTACCGCTTTAATCGCCTGAGCGAAATTATCAAGGCTCGTTACGCCGCTAAACTTGCCGTAAATAATTTGGCGTGCGGCGATTCATGCGTATGAACGCCGCAGAATGGACGTCAAAACCATGATGAGATTCTTCTAGCTATTTTCGGTCGCGAAGTCACTCGTGCTTCAAAAGTGTAGAAGATAGCGGCGATGATCGACGTCGATACTGAAAATCGGAAGCGGGAACAGACCAAGCGTAACAAGTCGGTGATGGCCACCGGTGCCTATGATCAACATCTTGTATCTACTGTTTACACCGAGCCTACTTAAGTCTTTTCAGGCCTGCAATTACTTCTTATTGCAATCACCGGGTCAAAGTTTGGTCTACAGGCCGCTTTTGTTTGAACGAGCAGACGATAAAAAGCAGGCAAGTTCGAAAGAGCAGACGAAAGTTCGAACGATCAGGCGGCCGTGTGAATTTGAAGACGTACTGAACCCGTGGGTGGTCCGGACAACTTGGCGGTTTTTTCTCGTTCATGTTGGAACAAAGCAAATACTTCTGGCGACCACAAAGTGTTGCCCTCACACGCAATTGTAGTTCGACAGCGTCTGGTTTGCCCTTTTCACGCTACTGTCCACGTTCTCGGACGAACGGAGGGGGCAAAAACACATGAAAACTGATCTTCAAACCTTTCCAGACTCTCTTGGTATAGCCCTCATCGCAGCATTTTGACAAGAAGGCAGGTTTTTTGTCTAGTTTCTTCCTAAGGAACACAAGATTGCATGTCTGGCACGGCGACTTCTGCTCACCGCCCGAGACCGGAAATGCGTCCGGCGCGCCACCACCGCGGCGTGACGTAGGAGAGTTGAGTTCGTGTATAACGAAAAATACACCCACCAGGATCAAAATACAAACGTGCGATTGTCATTTACAGATATTGTGGATCATATTCAACCTCTTTTTTAACCCGACGGGAATATTTCAAATTTCGTTGAAGTATCCCTTTAAAGGAGATTGTAAAGGCCTTCCATTTTTTCGATGACTAGTTCCTCCTTCCCACTCCCTCCTCGTGCCGCAAAAGCACGTGACCAAGCGACTTCTCGGAATGCGGTGCGCGTGAACGGGGGGGGGGGGGGGGGGGGGGTTGCTGGTGAGGGCCAGACATGTACAAACTACTCAAAAAAGGTAGTTAAGTTAAGTTACTGAGTATCGACGCCAAAAGTAATTGGAGTAGAGTAGAAATTACGCATTTGTAATAGTAATTGAGTAAACTACTAACTACTGTAAAAAAGTAGCGAGTTACTTTGAAATTACTTTCGAAGTTACTTTTCTATATTTTTGTGGTAGCAAAATAAACAGCAGTTTTGATCAATGAAAAACCCTGCGAGCCTAAAATAAATGTAGTCTATTTATGGCTTGCCTTTTTACGAAAATAGTTTATTCGCTCGCAGAAGCAATTGACTTTTAAAGTTCTTGATAGGAGAGTTTTCCTTTTAAAGACGTCTTCAGCCAAGCTAAACAGACGTTCCACCGACGCGCTGAATGGAACGGCACCGTTGAATTTGAGAAACAGGCTGTGCAGGGTCGGGTAAGCGAGTGTCGGCATCTTAGGTGTCTATGGCGAAACATGTGAGGTTTCCCTCGGGTAGGGAGAATCTTTAATAACAAACTTTGCTATTTTTTTATTTTTTCTTCGTCAAGTTGAGATTGTTATGACTCGCTTCTCTTTATTCCGACGACGTTCCGAGAGTACGCTGAGCGAGTGTACCATACTTTCAAGGGTTCAAGTCTCGCGCCACGACGATGAGATCATCCGGACGACTGCGCATCTCGTTGTAGTACTAGTGCTACGCTGTGGGAAAAAAAAGTTGTTTTGGTTTAACAGAAGATGGCACCGCTGACGCCGGGTCCAACAAAAGGATCTCCCGAGGGTAACTCGGAATCCTCGATGGCGACTACAATATTCTGACGCGCCTGACACGCCTGACAATTAAATCGTTTTTAACAAAGAGGAGGTCTCCCAGGCATGGAAGGTCGGGACTCGGAAGGACGCGAAGGATTACGTGAACAAGCATCGTCGCTCGTACAGGTGCAGCTGGAAGCGCGAACGTGCTCCCGTGAACGGATTATCCGTGCCAAGGTTTGTGTGTGGGGGAGTCCGGCTTTGGCAGAGACGTATGCTCTGACGACGAGGCGACCGTTGGAACAGGCGCCCCGCTGCAAGGTCATTCCAGTGGCACCTTTCGTGGACCTTACCGCTGAGTCAAAACTCACTAAAGACAGACAACACGAAAACAGCAACTGCGCTCGGAGTGAAACCGTCTTTCATGGTTGCAGCTGGAAACGCGGCGCCTGTGTGCATTACCGGATTAGGCCAATACCCGACCAAGTTGTTATATCTCTTCCTGCATTCATGCGCGCCGTTGTTATGTTTTGGCGGCTCGTCGCCACCTTGGGCCAAGGACGCCTTCCCGGACAAGGGGGCCCCTTGTTCGGGAACGCCACTTCATCTGCCGGCGTCTTATTTATTTCTGCGCTCAAACTTCCGTTATGAGCAAAATTAGCACTAGATTTCGAAAGTAGTTAGTAATTTGAGTAGAAGTTACCTGAAAAAAGTAGTTAAATAAAACTACTAATTACCCAAATCAAGTTGTAATTGAAAGTTACCAAGTTACTCGAAAAAGTAGTTAAACTACAGTAGTTTGAGTAGAGTAGTTGAACTACGTCCAAGTCTGGTGAGGGCTATCGGTGTTACCGTCACACGTATTTCCGCGGGTTTTTGTTGTCGACATTTTCGATGTCACGCTACACCGAGCGTAAAGGACTGAGTTCGTTGACGGCCCAATCGTTGTTTCGTCACCGTCAAGGCACCGAGGATGGAGGGGGGGCTTGTCTGTTATAAATAATGTTTTAACTAAGAAAGAACATTTATGCATTGAAGAGAATGACGAACGAAAGAAGAAAGCTGTGAACGAGCTTCCTGAGTAGGTTATTATTTGTGTTCAATCGGTTAGCTTTTTCTGCTTACTGATCGGCTGTAGATGTTCCGCATTTTTTCAATGCTCAATAAATATGTATTTTACAAGCAGAAATTGTCAAAAAAAAAAAACATTTATGGGCAGGCTAAGAGAGAGCTTCCACTGACATTACAAAAATGCTGCTTGTTATTGTCAGCTGTATCGAGTTTGGCACTGAATAATGATTTACTTTTTTTGTGGTCTGGAAAAGGAGAGATAAATGGCAGGACGCAGTTCTTCCTTCACGGCGGGAAATAAACCATTAACGCATCGCGAAATTCAGTGCCATCGGGTGTAGGAACAAATGGTCCCGGAACGTTTGGTCCCAAGCAGACTTGGAACTAATCCGTTACAAGTAACGGGATTACTTGTAATTAATTACTTTTTGAGTAACTTTGTAATTAATCCGTTACTTTTCTAGAAATGTAATTTCTAACGTAATTCCATTACCTTTTTAGTAACGGATTACCACAAGTTACTCGTTACATTCTTTTGTTATTTCGATTTTTTTTTTTTTTAATATTTGAAGCATAATTGTAACAATATGATTTTTGAGTAGCGCCACCGAGTTGGGGCGGAAAGAGGAGGAGGGGGGGGGGGGCACATAGACTGAACCCAAAAACCTTGTGACGGGATCTCGGTAAAGAAAGAAAGAAGGTGGAAAGAGGGAAACAGAGGGGGGAGTTGACTCTGCTATCCCCTTAGCACGATAACAAGAGGAGGGCCCCGACAAAAGTAGACAAGGAAAGAAAACGGGAGTTTTCACACAGTTAAAGAGGTTTCTTAAGACAACCGAAGGGTCGCTTACACGATGCAAAAACGTCGCGTTTCGGTCGCCTTTTCTCTAAAAGAGAAGGCCCTTCTGAGCCTTGGGCACTTGATTCGGAGTGGGGCAAAAGAAGAATAGAAGAGTAATGGCCCATAAAAATGTCACATGACTGGGATCTCCCAAACTGGAATTGTGGGGTGGGTCTGCTGCGTCTGCTGTTTCTTTTTGCTGAGATCATTATCGGGAAGTTTGTGCGATCCAGTCCCTGCCCGCGCTCCGATTTCAGAAGCGGAAGGACGTGAGTAAAGACATAAGCAACACCTTGTGAATAAGCTCGAAGTTCAACTAATAGCTTTCCTTCGCGTCTTTTTCTTCAAATAAAAACAGTAGCCACTACAACTTCGTGTGCACGGGGGACGGTGGGGAGTCAGCCTCCCCTCCTATTTTTGCTTGTTTGCGTTTTGTGCGGGGGAGAAGTCGAAGTCGCCGTGAGTTCCAAGTACGGGGCTTTACGGGACAAAAGGCCAGATGCCGTCCAGTTCCAAGGACGATTTTAGAACTCCAGTGCCTTCTGATGTTTTTACGTGACATTTTTCTTATATTTTGTTGTTACACGGCAAAGAAATAATGTCGTTTCCTTCCCGTGTTGGAGACTCTAGTTTTCCAGCTTTCTGGTCAAGTAGAGACAAACACCAGAGCCCTATAGCTCAGCCTACAAGCGAACCTTGTGTCGTCTTGGAGAACGATACTCACAATAGTCACCACATCCGCTGATGAGTTTTCTGCGAATTTTTTCTGTTTCTCTTGCTTAGCTTTGTTTTTTTGTTTTTGTTTTTTTGTTTTTTGCAAGAACCTCGCGTTTTTGTCGTCTTAGTAGGGTGTAGCCCTTGTCAAATCCTGTCTTTCTCTAAACTCTCTTTTTCTCTTCCTACTTATGTAGGAATGTTTTATCTATATGAATTGTTTTTTTCTGCTGTTAAATATTTTCTACTGAGGTCCCGCCTCTAGCTCGCTGATCCACGGCTAAAAATACGCGAGAGGTCCCAGCAGTGAGCATTCAGCATGTCTCTTGCACTGTCGCCATGGCCCTCTCTGGAGGGTCATGGCGACAGTGCAAGAAACATGATGTGACGACAACGCCACATTGTGAACTGAAAGGCACCAAGAGAATTGTGAATTTAGAGTTTCAGTGCCTACTCTGCCTCCCCAAAAGAAAGCTTTTTTCATCTGCGAAGTCCACGAATTCGAACCGACTGAAACACGCAAAAGTAAACGCTTCTTAGTTTTTTTTTTTTTTTTTTTTTTGTGGAAACCAGTGATTTAGAAAATCACATTTTTGTGTAGTTCATAATGTGGCGTTTGCATCCCAAATTTACACTCGCAACATTGCATTTGGTTATTTATTTCAGCCCGAGTGTATCCGCCGACGTATGGCGTAAAGTAGGTTTCGAACAGTTAATAAATATATTGATATTTATTTGAGCTCAGGGGAGCCTCGGCGAGTTGCTGATGGCGTTTACGCAAATTGTATTTTCGCATATCGGCAGCTCATAATGCTGCTTCCACGCATACCATTGTGATATGAGCGATATGGGTGTGCGATTTGGTAAAATATTTGATCTTCTGAAACGTACCATACTCGGTTTCCACTTTAAGTGTGAGCGTAGCAGAAGCTATAAAAGCGAGCTCCGGGCTTTCAGTGTCACTTTCAAGCACGCGCGCTCGTGCAGTCCAATCAGGTTGTTCAGGGCCGTTCATTTTTTCTCTTTCTTCCGAAAGAGAGCAAAGGTGAACGACCTCAACTTCCAACGCCAACTGCTCTTGATGTGCAATAAATACTAAACACAAGACTTAAACGACTTTTTACGTTATTTGCTGCTAGTAATATTTGTCTACGTATAGCTAATACGTTACCTTATTACCGCATACAGGGATAATACGTGAAAAATCGCGTTTTTGCATGTATTAAAGTAATTGAAAAGTAATCGAGTAACGTAACGAAGTAATTAATCGATTACATTTTAAAGCAAGTAATTTGTAACGGTAATCCGTTACTTTGATGGCCAAGTAATTGTAATTGTAATTAATTACTTTTTACAAGTAACGGGCACAAGTCTGGTCCCAAGTCCAAGGTAGGAGAAAATGGTCCCGTAAGAGGATTGTCTTGAAACTAAGATATACCATGTAATATACTTCCACCGTTGTGCAATCAATGATTTCCTGGGGGATTTAAAGATCTGGATTATATTTTTAGGACGGCTTACCTCGAAGAAAGCGGTCGGGTATTGAACCTAATGTTATCTAAAATCACCAGAATATTTTCAAAATGAGTACTGTCCAAGAGTTATCTCCTAACTGTTAAATTAATAACCTTATACGACATCATAAAAGTAGCTACTTTTTTCCTCTAAGGGAGTTTAGAATATTTATGATATCTGTAGGCTTTTAAAACGAAAAATGAGTACTCCTACTCACACTGTATAAGCAATGAAACTCGAATCACTCCATCTCGTCTTGACGGGTGATGGTAGCACAGATAGGGAGTGGAACTCGATGCCTTTATAGGTGCATTAGGTTTCTATAGCGCAAAGCATTTTTGACCTTCAGAGAAAAATAGAAAGACCGGCCGAGTTCGTGGCACCGGCAGCCTCGAAAATCGGTGAGGGCTATTGAATTTTATCGAATTTATCCAAAAACGCAGAAGCCAGATTGGCGATATTTATCTGGGACCATTTTTTTCATAGCTTCTCTTGGGACAATTTGGACCAGGGGCCATATGTTCCGAGACTATTTGTTCCGGGACTATTTGTTCCGTTTCCCGCGCCATTCCAATAGTCCTGAAATACCAAGCCTAGAAATACAGTATTTTACATTCTGTCTTATCGAGTGGCCCTGCGTCAATCAAGCTACCATTCACTTAATAGCGATAATAAGGTGCTAAAGTGAGCAATTAGTAGACGTTATATATGATGGGAAAAACACCCAGAAAGCGCGCAATACGAGAAAGATTAGACATGACAGGACAATACATACGGTGGTGTATGTTATGTTTCGTAGTCCGCGATTTCTCAGCTGTTTTCCCCCATCACCCTACAGTGTAAACAAAAAGTCCTGGATGGGAGTTTCAAAGGCTAAGATGCCGATTAAACTCGAAAGCCTAAAACAATCACTCCCGCACATGGGATTATATAAACCAGAAACCACCACTTTACTCGGGTCGCCGGGCGACACCATCTGATTTTACTCGTTTTAAACTGTGTTTTTTGTATGACAACACTCCGCCAGACGAAGTCGGAATCGAAAAATACTCCCAACTGTCCACCTGTTTAAGGGAGATCGGCCGCCATGGACGCAGCCAGCGTTTCTTCTGTCCCACTCAGTCCCTGCTCTGGCACAAACGGGTTTTCCGCCGTGGGAGACGCCGCCATAAAGCGTCTAAAGCGTTTTCGGACCGGTTTTTGTCCGAATTCCCGAGGCCGGCGAACACCAGTAAAACACCGATCACAAAATACGAAATTTTTGCTCACTCTAGCGAATTCCCAAAAGTTGAAATTGCCATGCCTAAGCAGACACCAATTCAGCTCTTTTCAGACCTTTCGGGCAGACGCGAGCGTGGTGCGACCATTATGTGTTGTTTTAAAGCTCGTTCACACGATGCATTTTTTTTTTTTTTTTTGTGCATCGTGACTTGCGGAACGAGTCTCACGAAATGGATTCGCCGCCTGAACCGGACCGAAAAACACGCGCATCTGTAATTCCCTGAGTCCTGTCAATCTCGTAGAAAACACCGCCAATGGCCTCTCGAGGAAGCTTTCACGTGATATCAAAAGGGGGAGCGAGCCGTTGGCGAGGCCCAGTGGTGGATTCAGAGGGGGCGTCCGGATGTACTAACACAAGCTTTCGAATTCTGCATGTCTAAATATTTAGGGCGGGTATACGAACGGGGAGGCGGGGGGGGGGGGGGGGGGGGGGGGGGGGGGAAGGGGGTTCGAAAACGTTTAATACGCCCTGACCTCCCCTCTGGGAATACCTGCGTCCGCCCCTGGCAGGGCCAGATGTTTGCCCGACCTCGTATCCCAGGCAGTACATAGACGTGAAGACACCGTCGAAAGAACGTCGAAGAGGTCTGTAACGTGACGTCGTACACGTCGAAGTTCCGGACGTTACCTTCCTTCGACGTCGATGAAACCTTTAAATGTCCGCGAGAAAAGGTGCACAGAAGGTTGAGAAAACGTTCCCAATGACGTTTGTCACACGTCCCATGCACGTCTCAATGGGCCGTTGCGTCCTCCTTCGACGTGTATGATACGTCTGTTTACGACATCCGGACTACCAACGACGTTTATAGAACGTCGAGAAACCATTCCAAATTACGTTCCCTAGGCGTCGTGGGAAAGACACTGTGTCCCCCCCCCCCCCCTCCCCCCCCCCAAAAAAAAAAAAAAAAAACTTTTTGGGTATTATTGTGAAGGCAAGTTGCTCCCATGCAAGTACGAAGGAAGTAAATAAAACACAGGTTTGGTACGAACTGTTTATTTTAGCATTTTCAGACACGAGATGCACTATGGAGCGCCGTTAAAACACGTCCTTGGATATGGCAGCCAGAAGTATATAAAAACAAACAAATTCACGTAAAGAAATGAACAAGGGACGATGTCACGGTGAGTGGAATGTTCCACTGCTTACCTCTTCCTGCTTCTGATTAATCCGCTGACGCGCGTGCTTTACCCACCCCATTGGATGTAGCTGGTACTCTCGCTGCGTGCACTGCAATGGTTTCAGGGGTGGGATCCCGTCCGCTGGGCGTTCTTGACTGGGATTGTCGGAGGCGTCTGGAGGGCCTTGGTCGAAGACTGGACTTGACGCGCCATTATCTGCACTGCCCCCTTTTTTTTTATGGGGGGAGTCATTCATATTCTGACAGGCACCTTGATCCGAGCAGTAATACGATTCAACGTGTGAAGCGTCATGGCCTTGAAAAAGGTCCGCGAGCCGTGACTGAACACGACGGCGTTTTCGGCGATCACCGACTTCTTCATAGGCGCGACTTGAGCGACCCTCTGGACCGTATTATAGAGAAATCGAATCGCAGCACTTCCACTGTATGCAGACTAGAAGAAATCCCGGCGACAAACAGCTTGCCTCGTAGACCCCGTAGACGTGACGGCCGGTCCTAGTTACTAACTTTCAGAAAAAGCTGGACCGGGTTATACCCGGATCTGTTTTCTCTGGGCCAACGTAGAAATCAGGGAAATATTTTGGGAACGACTGAGAAAATACGTGCACCCGGAACTAACGCTTGTCGATTGTTCGTCGCCACTATCTTCCCCCACCTTTCTCTCTCGCCCTCTTCTTGCCGATTTTCCCGAAGAGAGAGAGAGAGAGAGAGAAGTCTTGCAAAAGAGGAAAAACCATCGTTGGAGTTACAGCCATGGGCCGAACGGTCATCGTTGGATTGGGGGAAGGGAAGGGGATAAAAGCTGATAGAAGAAAAAATTGTGAAAAAAAGAGAGGGGGAGGTTGTTTCGCCAAAGCCGACAAGCGGGGCGCGAGGAGCCACAGAAAGTGGCTGGCAGAAAAGGGGGCGGAGCCGAGGAAGGAAGGAGATCCTTTAAATGTCCGAGTGTCTTGTCCAGAAGCCTGTAGCACATCTTCACAGAGTCCAGGGTGAACGAATCGGGTTCGGCACGCGGTGTCCGAATTTCCAAGCACTGTCACCAGTCACACCAACACCAAGTTTCCCAGTATTCCGAGCCAAAGTGCAATGGGTGATTTTCCCGAAGCATCGCATGGGGCTTTATGTAGATGCCACTGGCAGGTCCTCTGCCTGCCTTTCCCACTCTCTCTCGCGTCGCGTTAACGCCGGCTTTTTTTTTTCCGACACGTAGGGGCGGGTTGGACTTGAACGCTTTTAGGACCGTTATCTGGGCCATTCAACGGTTGGCATCAAGAGTGCCAATCTACAGACTGTTGACAGTATCTACCGGATTTCGTCATTGCCGGATATTTTATTTTTTGGAGCGGTATTCAAAAATGCGCAAGTGTGCAGTGAAATTGTTCTCCGATATAGTGTGTTCCGGCGTGCGATTTTTCTTGGGATGCGTTATCAGTGCCAAAGAAAGTAATATCTGTTTTGTCAGACACCTAACAAGACTGCGCACCGATCTACCGAAAGCGCTAATGTGCTTATCTGCTGAAAGTTGGTGTCGTAAATGAACTGTGATGTTGATGCGAATTTCGTGGTTCTGCGCAAGTGAGCATAGGTAACGAAACACGAAGAGAAATTGCCGAACCTTAAAACAATGCCAGGTGGCCGCGGAGCAGTATGCATTCTCCTAGGAAATGATGCATGCCTGAAATCACCTGGAGCGGGGATAGTGTGGCGACGCGCGTGTGGCGCGACCCAAGACCCAAGCAATCGTCAACGCGCGTGCAAAAAAACCAAGAATGGCACAATTCGATCCATTCTAGACGCCATGGGCTTCACTTCCATTGGCTTGACTTCGCAAATTAAAATCATACCTGTTAAAATCAGCGCTCGTCCTGTGTACTCCTTTTCCTCCCGTCCTTGTCGTTTGCGCGCTGTTTCCATTATTTCTAAGCATGAACCAACTCGCCCACATCGCTACTCTGATTCATACCTGTATTTTAGACAAACCAAAGGTTTAACAATCACATGCTAAAGGAACGATATTCCCAACATGCCTTCATATTATTTTTTTTTTCCTTCAGTGCACATTGCGTTTCGTATATCCCTTCCGTAATCCCATGTGCAATGAATAGTATCTTAAAAATAAACAAAGTAATGTATAAATATTTAAAATTCTCAAGCTCTCAAAAATTAAGTTTTGCTTGCGGCTCTTGAGCAGTGTCACCTTTACCACAGCTGTAATTAAGCTTTTAACAGTGAACGCGTAATATACGTGATTCTGCGGCTGGAGATGGAGCTGGAAAAGCTAAAAAAACACACAAAACAAAGGTTGTGGCATGACATCGCCAGGGCGTCAATGACAGGACAAAATGGAACGCAATTTAAATATGTCCTTAACGTTGAACCAAACGTGAGTGGTCGACGTTGCCAGTACGTCCTGTATGACATTTACGACAGTTCGTGTGAACGCGATGTCGCTGAAACGTCACTGACGGGACAACAATGTAACGTCACTCTATGGACTTTATTTTAACGTCGAAAAAACGTGAGTGTTCGATGCGGCTAAACGTCTTGTCTTGACGTCGTGGCGACGATGACGACGAAGAAGTTGAAACATGACGTCGCCAGAACGTCACGGACAAGACGATAATGGAACGTCATTTATGAACTTCACTTCAACGTCAAAGAAACGTGAACGTTGGACGGTAGCCTGAACGTCGTGCATGGACGTGGTGGGAACGTTTACGACGTGTGAGTTGAAATACAACGTCGTCACAACGTCACTGATTGGACTCTAATGGAACGTTATATAAGGACGTCTTCTCAACATCAAAAAAACGTAATCGAAGTCACGCGGGACGTCACGGACGTCAGGGACTTTTTCTCGACGTTTTCACGGCGTTTTGTGCTGCCTGGGATCCAAGCCAGAACAAAAAAAAAAAAAAAAAATAAACAAACACGACGCGACCCTTAAAATAAATGCGTAGGTTGTGTTCTTTTGGTCTACACGAGTTCGGGTGCCTACAGGTCGGTGACGCGTGGCAGCTTTCTCAATTTTTGTGCACTCGCAGCGACGAGCGCGAACATTGAAAGCCGCCGCCAAGCATCCACTATTTGCGTTGTCGACGAGCGCAGCCCGACCGTGACTATCCCAGAAGTCGACGCGCTAGAGCTCCATTCTGTGATTCGGGGAAGTCGGGGCCTGTGCGGTGTTTGAGGCGCTCATTGCTGCAAGCTGAACCAGCCGTTCTTTCCGTGTATCGTCTGCTGCCATCGTGTTGGTGTGCATATTTAGCGTCAGTGCGCTCGACTAGGCGATTGTGCGCGTGGATGTCAACTGCTCCAAGGATGTGCTAGCGCCGCTAGGCCTATCTGTCTAACGAGCTTGGACCCATAGGCCTAACAGCCGGTGGTGGTGGGGTGCTGGCAAAAGCGGGAAACTCCCTGACACGCCAAAGATACAGTTAATTAGAATTAAGAACGATCCAATTTGTGTGCAATATACTATCATGTGCTAGTCGTACGCCCTAACAGCCGTGTGTTAAAAAAAAAAAAGAAGAAAAAAACGATGTCAAATGTGCGTGAACGGCGGGCACAGTGAAACTTGTCAACCCTTAGCCGGCCAGAAATTTTCATCTGGGGTGTCTCGGCTAAATAAACGATAGTACCGGTACGCTATGAAAGTTCGGCTGAGTCCTGCAAGGTTCTGTGAAGTGCGATACAATTTCAAACACGTAATAAGCGTAATTTGGCATCACTTTCTTCGGTGTCGTTGGCTTGGCAGAGAAGTCTGCTTTGATTATAATAGACCGGCCATCTCTAAGAAAGAGGTCGCTGTGGAAAATCGATTTCATCAAAGCATTCCGGCGGAATCGCCAGAGTCGATTCACACGACTCAGGCAAATCTGACAAGCAGCTAGCTTTGACAAACGCAATAGTGTAATTTAAAAAAAGTGTGATATTTGTGTGAGATTTTGGTGAGAATAAATGCTGGTCTGCACTCATCTCCCAAGAGTTGTTTGTTTTCGAACTGAGAACCACTGTTCTGAATCGTTGCTTTGAAGCGTGACTAAACCACGAGAACGAAAAGGTATCGACTGGGAAGCCGACCTACGCTACGTGTAGAGACGACGCGGTTGCACGAAGACACGATTGCGCAAAGTGGCAACTTGACGGGGCGCGCTGGCCGCGCTGGTAAAACAGACAGTGGCGTAGCCAGGGGCGGTTTCCTCATCTCGCGGCCGCGATTGCGGCCAAGAGGGGTTTTTATGTCACGTGACCAGCTCCCTAGGGATAAGGAAGTACCTAGCGTCTCTGCGTAGTGGCAGAGAAATCGGTGTCACTTCGAGTACAAAAACCTAATTACGACCGCAGAAACAGACCGCAGAGGATTTCTAGTAGAGTCATATTAACGGCCCTTTATACTTTAGGAGCGCCAGGTAGAGTTACGGCCAGGGAAGGCAGAATGAGTCAAAACAAAAGAAATCACGCGAGATAAGACTGGCAGTATATTTATATACCTCCGCCGGCGTCGCAGCTCTGTGCCTTCTGCTATAATCGTGCAATAAAGAAGAAAAAAAAAAACTTCTGCTATAGTCGAGGGGTAAGAGAGCCGGAAGTTGTCGTCGTGGCGTGATAGTTCCTGTTCAAGTTGCGTAAGAAACTTTTTTTTTTTTAATATATATCTTGCTGGGGTGTCTTAGTTTTTAACTGTGATCTGTTTTACAAATCATCCACATAATTTACTTGCACGTTTTTTTATTGTTGTTCCCACTGATTTCTATTGTATAGGCTGGATCGCGGATCGGGAACCCATCGGTATTGCCACCGGCGGCCATTGATTGACACCATGCAATACACGCAAGTCTAAGGGAGAAACGCAGATAAATGAGATTATTGAAGTACGTACGCTATGCTCGGGGGGTGTATTTTATGGTGTGCTGCGATCCTTATGTAGCATGTTTGGAGATTGAATCGGTATTTGTCAACCAAAAGTGCACGTCAGAAACGTTTAAGAGGATCCATAAGGTGGGCAACGATTGCAGGCAACTTGTTGCTTGCGACGCGCGAACATTTCTCGGCGAAGGAACGGTGTGCGAAGGTCAGTATACGTGACCTCTCTTGCCTAGGCGAAGCAGGTGAATATTACCAGTTGATCGCTTCCGTTGCATTCTCATATTTACACAAATCTAAAATGTTACTCTGAACCAAGCAACTTCTTTTTTTCTCAAGTTACAGCATTTTGTGTGCAAAGTAAAAAGAGTTGATGTATATTTGTGGTGTTGCAAGAACAAGATGCTCAGGCTTTTCCGTTGCGGCGGAAAAACGCTATTCTAAAACACTCTAGCCCTGCGTGCGCGAATCCAAGCACTGAACTTAGCGCTAGTATGGGCTAAAATTGCGTGCATTATTCTCAAACACCCCATTGTTTTGCTTAAAATGTGTAGTGCACAAGTTTTGCTTCTCTTGCAGCAACTTGTTACTCTTGGTGTGGTCAACTGTGTCAGGGTGTTGTCAGGGTTTTCCTCGCCTGCCCTTACATCATGAGGCTGCCCGGAGACGGTAAAAGAGCGTGCATTCATTCAGTACTAGAGTATGTGAATTATTCCAACTCATGTTTCCTGCTTTCGGACCATCTTGGAAAGAGTCGACGGCTATTATTCACAGCCGTTTATAATGTTGTTCGTGACAGCATGGGTGTTGGTTTTAGATGTAAAACCTTGATTAATTAGGCTGTGCTTTTGTTCTTTTTTCCTGTGGATCCTGTTCTTGCAAAAATCCAGCGTAATAATTTTACATCGGGGAGAACACGCATTTATATCCTGTTATATTCGAATCCTATCAGTTGATTGTCACGAATGCAAGCATGATCCGTTGAAGAGTCAAGACTTCATTTATGTACCGTCGGGGACAAAATTTGCTGGACCACGGGAGCTGTAGCTGATATGCATAGCTACGCCCACTAATGGCGCGGCACCTTGCGAGACCGACGCTTGGTTCATGCTTGTCCTTCAATGCTCGTAGAGATGCCGATTCTTTCGTTTTCGGCAGCTGCGGCGTGATTCTTCCTAGTACGCGGCATATTGCCGCTTCGAAAGCATCTGCGCCCAGCTGCGCACGGAATCTACGCCGGCTAGCCTGGCTGGCCGCACCTGTAGGAAGGAAGAAATATTCGCCGGTCTCGGAAGCGGTGGCGGACGCCGCTTTTCGTGGTAAATTTCTTTGCCCGATAACGAACGATATGATGACCGATTATCGCACAACACTCTTGACCCTTGCGGCAATGTTAACGTGAGGTGCACTCAAAAAAAAAAAAAGAGACTCATAACATTAAAGGCGTGTCACGCCAAAAATATTGCTGAATATTGAAAAATAGCAGGAGCCGAGTTATTGACACTTTCAGATTTGAAATAATCGTTCACTTTGACGTTTGCGAAAGTGCAATAGTTGGGTATTATACCTAATAAAAACAAATTGGTTTGCCAGTTGTTGAAAGGCAGTCTTGGGCACAAAAGGCTGGTAGCACGACTGAAGCTGCAGGGGTGGCGATATTGCCTCATTCGCATTGGTGGTTCAACCGTATTTGCGAGGCAGTTCACGTGGACTTGATGACAAAAACGAGCGTACCCGCTTTGCGCTTTTGATTTCAACGCCAGTGTAAAATTTAGCATAATAGATTAGTGGGAGACTTCATGCATGATTTGAGTTGGCGGCATAACTCTTCGAGTATGCCGAGACGCATGGAACAAATAATTGGAGTGAACGGTAATTTTATCATTCGTTTGGAGAAGTCAGCTGGCAGTAGAAAATGCCTATGTATTTTTAAAGTCAATAAAAAAATCAATCTTAAGGTCGAAGTCGGGCGAAGAGTGTTACCGCAAAAGCGGGCGTGCCGCCCTGAAAGCTTGCAAGATCGGCTAATCCTCTTGTCCCGCTGATTGACAGGCGCCGCCTGCCGGGCCAGCGCTACTTAGCGCTAATCTTCGACGGAGCAAGGCACGGACGCGTCCGAAGTGGTGCCACATGGCAAGTTATTGAGAGTCGCAGCGCGGCTGCCGGAAACTAAAAAAAACCATCATCCTTGCGAGCATGGAAGGATGCAGATCCGTTAAGCACCGGTCTCTACAGCAGAGGGCACAACAATGCATATCGGCCACCACCACCGTGGTCCAGAAACTTTTGTTCCCAACTGTACATTGCATTAACCTTGCTTTAACCTGCCTATAATATTCTTTGTTTAAGGTTAACGCCACTGCGATGGGTACTAAGATGGCACCTAGTTATGTTAATATATTTACGAATAAACGGAAGACCAAATTCTTCTTTGACTGTTCTTTCAACCACTGATCTACAAGATTACATTTTTCTTATTTGGCCGCATACAGAAAAGAATCTGCTAGAGTTTATAAATCAGTACCGCTCTTTACATCCAGCGATCTGCTTCACTCACGCTTACCCCGCAGGGGGCACCTGTGAAAGCAGGTGTTTGGAGAGTGGCGTCTCCACGGACCCCGAGCCATGCGGGTTCGCCCGCCCACGTCTGGCTGTGCGTGGCTTTCCCGTAAACGAGGAAAAGGGCATCCTGGGGGTGGAGCCGAGCCCGGGGTAGGTTTGGACCCTTCGGGGCCCCCCGGGTGAGGCAATACACCACTCCGGCCCCCGCTTCTCGTAGACGGGAGTCCTGGTAAGGCACGGCCAGGATGATTCAGTCTAGTCGCCTTTTGTTCTACTACCCCCTCCGATCTTTCACTTTTACCTGTCCTGTTTCCTTCTTTTCTATCTCGTTTCTCTTGCTCCTTTTTCTTCCCTGTTTTGCGGCAAGGGCTAACCTTGGGTGGCGATAGACCCCATGTCGGGGTCTATCGCCACCCAAGAAAAAAAAATTATAACACTCAAATTGAAAGAGAACATCTCATTCCCCGAAGCCAGGAAGCGAGTCTCCTTCCTGCAAAAGGGCCTTACTCTTTGGTGGCACGTGCAGGGGGTGTGCCATCAAAGTGTTCGGTAGGAACCCAGGTCTGTTCTAATGACCTGGTAATTCCACCGCCTCCCCCTGCCTCAAAAAGAGTCACTCCACGACTCCTTTTGTCGTTGGAACCAAAGAAGCCACAGGGGCGCCCAGATGGCGCAGATGCAAGAGATGCCTCTGTGCAAATGGAGGAGAGACAAGAGGAGAGGCGGCAACACCAGCCTCAGGGAGAAGGCACTGGTGCCTCCTCCGTTCCTAAGGACTGGCCATCGCACGATATGCCTGCCCTAGTTCCTCGGACCCCTCCCAAGGGAAGGAGGGTGTGTTTCGTTTTAAGGCTTTAGGAGAGGCCTCGACATCTAAGGAGGTGCCCACACCAGCTGCTCCCTCAGTCGTTCAGCCTGAGGCAGAGCGGATGGAACTTGGTGAACCTCCTCCCCCTCGTTCAGCCCCACCGGATGACGCCAGGCTTAAAAAGTCACCCACAAAAGCTCAATCCACGAGTAACCCCCCCAACCGCCCCAGGACACCTAAGTCAGGTTTCTTTTTTTTTTTTTTTGCTGTTACCTTAAACCATTTTTAGCATGAACACGTATAGTTTTATACAATGGAACTGTAGAAGTCTCCTGCAAAATATTGATCCATTTCTCTCTGGATGAGCTACAGCCCATTGCCGTGTGCTTGCCGGAGACATATCTTAACAACACCAATACAAATGTTTTTAATCGTCACCGCGTTTTTAGAAAGGATAGGGCTTCAGACCACTCTTCTGGTGGTGTTGCCATTGTTGTACGGAGTGGCATAACGTGTGTGGAAGTTCCTCTGCGTACATCACTTGAAGCAGTTGCGGTACGTGTTCTTGCTGATCGTCTCATTACGGTTGTGTCTTTTTATTTACCACCTCATCGTCAACTGCATCTTCATGAACTTCAAGGATTGGTACAGTAAATCCCAACGACTTTTTTTAGTTTGTGGTGATTTTAATGCTCACAGTCCCATGTGGGGCAGTAAGCGCCTTGACTCTCGTGGCGCTGTTGTAGAAATATTTTTACTGTCCTCGGATGTATGTCTTTTAAGTAAGAAAGAACCAACATTTTACAGTTCCACTCATAATTGCTTCACATCCATCGACCTCTCCATTTCATCACCATCATTACTTCCCAGTTTTTCTTGGAAGGCTTTAAACAATCCTTTTGGGAGTGATCATTTCCCGGTTGTAATTGAAAGCCTCGTTCCTCTGCCGACTATTTTAAAGCAACCCCTAGGTGGAAACTGGACAAAGCCGACTGGGCACTCTTTAAACTTGATGCAGTGCTTGACCCGTCAGTTCTACGGAATTTGTCACCCGAAGATGCGACACTGTATGTTACCGAGCAAATCATAAGTGCCGCCCAAGACGCCATTCCTCGCACCTCTGAAAATTTACCCAAGAGGTGTAGGCCTTTGTGGAATGAAGACTGTGCCTCTACAAGGAAGAAGCAGCATAGGGCATGGGATATCTTTTGAAGGAACCCTACTCCTTCAAACAGGATAGAATTTAAAAGACTAAAAGCAAAGGCCCGATGGACTAGGAGAAAAGCTAAGCGGAAGACCTGGACCAAGTACATTTATTCCATAAATAGTTTTGTCTCGGAGAAGGAAGTATGGGATAGGTACAAAAAGATCAAAGGGGATTACCGTTGTTTTGTTATTCCTCTATTTAGGTCCCCTGTTAATTCGCTGAAAGATGTTGCTAATGTGCTTGAAGAACACTTTGAGAGTGTTTCCAGCTCCCGACATTATCGGACGGAATTTAAGCGTTTTAAAGCAAGTGCTGAGTGTCAGCGTATACCGATGTCCAATTGTAGCTCTGAGCCGTACAACGCCCCTTCCACAATGCAAGAACGAGAGGTGGCTCTGGGCTCCAAGAAGAGGTCGGCTCCAGGCCCTGATAGAATCCACTATGAAATGCTCCATCAGTTGTCTCGAGAATCACTGAACACACTACTAGGTTTCTTCAGCTATCATTGGGAAGCAGCTTACTTCCTCAAATCTGGAAAAAGGCGCATGTAATTCCTTTGCTGAAAGCTGGGAAGGACCCTTCGGATCCACGTAGTTACCGTCCAATCGCATTAACGAGTGGGCTTGGCAAAACCTTTCGAACGCCTCATTAATAGGCGGTTAATATATATTTTGGAGCATAACCACTTCTTCGCTAATAACCAATGTGGCTTTCGAGAGGGGCGCTCTACTTTGGACCACATAGTCCGTTTAGAAACAACCATACGTGTGGGCTTTCATAAATAGGCAACATTGTGTCTCTGTTTTCTTCGGCCTGGAGAAAGCATATGATACGACATGGCGGTATGGTATCCTTTATGATTTATATGCCTCTGGGGTGCGCGGTCGCATGTTGCGGTGTATAAGCAGTTTTCTCACAGGTCGCTCCTTTCAAGTTCGACTCGGAACCACACTATCCGACCAGAATGTCCAGGAAAATGGTGTTCCGCAAGGAGGTGTATTGAGTGTCACCTTGTTTGCCGTAAAGATTAATTCGTTGTCAAAGGTTTCATACTCCCTCTACGTGGATGATATTCACATTTCGTTTTCTTCTTGTAATTTGTCTAGCTGTGAGCGGCAACTGCAGGTTACCATCAACAACATTAGTAGGTGGGCTGACGAAAATAGGTTTAAGTTTTCACCTGAGAAAACTATCTGTGTGCCATTTTCTCTGCGTCGGGGGTTGTTTCTAAATCCAGAACTGACGTTAAACAGGGTTCCTTGTAAAAACAGAGCATAAAGTTTTGGGCATAACGTTTGATAAAAAGTTAAACTTCGTTTCCCACCTGAAGGACCTTAAAGGGGCCCTCCAACAGTATTTGAGCGTCGACTTTTTTTTTTGCGTTTTCTACACGCTAGTGGTCCCGAAACCCAGTGGACAACGAAAGAGTTTGAAAATATTAGCGCATCATATTTTAATTTGACAACTCGGAAACACCTCCACCGACGGTGGCGCCGCGAGGTGCCGAATGCGCGCGCATAACGGCGCTCCCTTTCACTATACGTCACATTCTCTGGGTTTCGTGATTGGCGAGAGCCGTCCAAGGAATTTTGAAGCGAAATAAAGTATATCACACGTTAGCCGTCATTATTTCTCTAACAAGTCATTTTCATAGAGCTAATAAAGTTACAAAGTAAAGTTCAAAAAGGGCGAAAACAACGCCTTGTCGCTCATGCGCGCCTCCCAGCGGCGCCCGCGACGTACCATCGCAAGCAGACGACAAGTGATGCGTGCAGCCAACGCGCATCGTATTTTCACTTGTGTGCCCCCGGTCCCGGTCAACTAAAAGTAGTAAGAGGAGCCAGGGGAACCCTTATTTTTTTTTAATGCTGTGACAGACTTTTCACTGTTCGAGTGAAGTGCGGCGACGGGTCCCACCTTTTGCCCAACGGGACCGCTCACCAGTTTGTAGCTCCTACTCGCCGAGGTGGCTCCGGTGGTGGAGTTGCGGGAGACGAGTCTTCCGCGGCAGTCGAAAAGGACTGAGGTAGAGACGCGTCGCGGCGCTTGCGTGGAGTGTCCTCGTACGGCGCGACGCCCAGCTACGCACTCAAAAATCCGATAAGCCCGGTAAATTCATCGATGATGGCAACCCGATCCCAAAGCTACGATGGTTGCAGCTAGGCCTAATGGCCGACGAGCCGACCGGGCCGACGCTTTTCCAATTGCCCGGGCGACGCTTTGCTCCCATTGGCCAACCGCTTTGCTCCAATCGCTAAGCTGTTTCATTTTACGTCATGAAGCGCAATGTTTTGGTTATTTAAAGTTGTTTTCTGCAATATTTAGTTTTCTAATAGCTCACAAAATATTGCGAATTTCTGTAGTATTTTTTTTCGTCGGTGTTCCTGCTTTCATGGAGCTCCGTTTCAGCGCGAACTTCAAACCGGTCAAAAATTTGTTGGTGGGCCCCTTTAAAAAGAAGTGCCTTAAATCAGCCAATATTCTTAAAGTCTTAGCGCAAATCATGGGGATCCGATAGAATATGTCTGCTACGCCAATACAACTCCCTCATCCGGTCACGTCTGGACTATGGTGCCATAGTTTACGACTCAGCGAGGCCTTCTGCACTTAAAATGTTGGATTCTGTGCATCATCTCGGTTTAAGGCTCGCCACAGGTGCCTTCCGCACATCGCTCATTCCTAGCTTGCACGCTGAATCAAATCTGATGTCACTTGGGCACAGACGACGTTATCATGCAGTGACTTACGCTTCCAGAATTCTATTCTATCCAAATCCCCCAACTTATGGTGCTTTGCAACATTCTCTCTTTGCTCGTTTTTTCAAACGGAAGCCCAGGGTTGTGCCGCCTTTAAGCCTTCGCCTTGAGGGCATTTGTACATCTCTCGACCTCACCCGTGACGAGACCGACCTTTTGCAGAAGGGTGAAAATGAAGCTCTGTGGAGTACGTTGCCCGTCTTTTGTGATTGGTATTTTACTAAATTTAATAAGCATGACGTCCCCCAGAGGTGACTCAGCAAAAATTCCTTGAGGTGCAAAAGAAGTATAGTAACTACTCCCAATTTTATACCGATGGTGCCAAATCATTGCATTTTGTAGAATCAGCAGTTTACTCTGAAATATTCAGTAAGGTTCAGCGTTTCAAGGAATGTGCAAGTATTTATACGGCAGAGCTCTTTGCAGTGTTAATGGCCTTGGAGCATATTCTCACCAGCAAGACGATGAAATCTATTTTATTCGTGGATTCTCAAAGTGTGCTCACCACACTTTGCTCAATGAAGGGAAGTAAAAATAGACTGGCACAACTTGTCCGATCTAAGGTACAATGTGGTCTGCGGCTTGGCCGAGACAAACTTCTGCTGGGTGCCTAGCCATGTGGGGATCTTGGGTAACGAAAGAGCAGACGAATTGGCCACTAGCTCTAAGCACCTACTGACAACTACCTCACAGATTCCATTTCAAGATATGAAGCCTTTAGTAATATCATTAGTTTTCCAGCTATGGCAATCGGAGTGGAGTCTGGAATGCGAAAACAAACTTCATAGGATTAAACCAGCTCTTGGTATGTGGGAGAGTGCATTTTACAAATCCCGCCGCCTTGAGGTTCTTTTCTGTCGTCTTAGAATTGGACATTCCTACCTCGCCCACAGACATCTGCTCAGGGGGGAAGCCCCACCCCTGTGTGATGACTGTGGGGAGCGTTTAACAATTTTACACATTTTGTGGCTGTGCCCAGGGCTTGAGCAAGAACGACGTACACATTTCCCCGAGTTTTTTTTTTACACCAGATTCCTTTTCACCCAGCGCTGCTAATTGGGGAGACTCCTACGGTACCGTTTGATCGTGTCATAAATTACTTAAGAAAAACCGGCTTCCTACTGGAGTTGTGATTTTTATTCTATGACTTTTAAACTTGTCATATGAATTTTTTTAGATAATTTGAATAAAAAAGTCCTGAGTATGTCCCAGCTAAACAAGCTTGGCGCAGTTTTGCCATAGTAGCTTTGCGCCATAATGTCCGTAATCAACAGCAACACTTACGTTTATGCTCAGACCAGTATTAACTTCTTGGATACCACTGTAATATCAGAAAAAAAGGAAGCTTAAAACGAATCTTTATCGTAAGCCGACAAATCGGCAAAAATACCTTCAATACGAAAGCAACCGTCCACGTGATTATAAGGATAGTATACACTATAGCCAGGCCCTCCACTTCAAACGTGTTTGCTCACGGCAAGGGGAATTCCAATCGAGCTCTTATCATCTAAAGAACGCACTGGAAAAACAAAAATATACTCCGCGAGTCATTAACGACGCAATTAAAAACGCCGGCCAACTAAACCACGCTGACCACATGGAGGACCGTCCTCCTCAGCGCAACCCTCAACGCACGAATTTATGTCTAACCTATAGTATGAATTTTCCCAACGTAAATATAATTTAAGCGAAATCGTAACATTTTAGAGCAAAGCAATCGCATCAAACTTGCATTCGTATCAGTTCCCGGGGTAAGTTACAGACGATCACGTAACCTTTGACACGACCTAGGTAACTCCGGACTCAATTCGTCCCAACCAAATAACGAATGCCGACCGTTCATGAAACGAGTATGCCTCGTCTGCAAACATATGCGTGAAGATAACACGGTGAATAGCACACATTCATAGTTTTCAATAAAAATTCGGGGGCAGCTTACATCTGACTCTCTAAATGTAATTTATCTGCTACATTGTGAGATGTGCAAAAACAGTATATAAGACAGAGTGAGACCGCGTTGAGACTGCGTTTTAACAATCACAGATCGCACGGAAAATCCCTGCGCAGTCTGCCAGTTTTAAAACATCTTAGCCTCCAGAACCACATATTCGAAAAATTATCTGTGACACTTTTAGAGTCTGGATTCAAATCGAATCGGGAACGCGAACACCGCAAGTCATATTTTATATACCGATTTAGCACAATAAAATAAGGTATAAATAGAAGCCCGGGAACACTTGTCTTGATTGAGGCGGTTATCGAATAAATAGTATGATAACGACCTTAAATAATAAACTTTTTGTACCTAGAATTTCCTGGTACTGAGTTTGGAGCTAGAACTGGAGAGTGCGTTTTCGTTCCTTTATTGCGTTGTTTAGTTAATTCCCATACATCCTGTATTTCCGCACTTTGAACTACCTTTTATTTGTCACCTATGAATTTGGCGACCTCCGTGTGCGGCTCCCCCGGCTTAGAACTCATCCCTTACTTTGTGTTCTCTGAACGCAGTGTCTTTTTATGCGAAGTTCGTCATTCGGTTCGTCACCTATTCTCCTCCTCGCCCCTCCACCCCCCTCCCTCTCTTTTTTAAAGTCTCATTGAAGTATTTTGCGACCTCCGTGTGCGGTTGCCCCCGACTTAGGGTTCATCCCCTCTTTTGTGCGAGATTCTGGGTGGTGTACCTTATCTGTTCACCCTAAGCAGTTTCTTTGTATGCGAACTCTGTCCCCTTGAATAACTGTATAAATAGAACATTTTTTTTGTAACCCTATTTCTGACGAAGACCTGCCTCAGGTCAAAACGTCGAATAATATCCTGATTTGTTTTCCACCGTCATTCTGCATCGGTGTCTTCTACGCCTTCGGCCTCCAAGCCAACATGCCCCCTCTCTCTCTCTCTCTCTCTATATATATATATATATATATATATATCAGAAAGGGATTGCCTAGGGTGTACTCATACTTTTATTAAACGACGTTCCGAGGGGGATTTGCTCAGAACTTCATCCAATAAACATGAGTACACCTTAGGCGGCCCCTTTGTTAGCTTCACCTTACGGCGCGCCATTATTTTTGTTCATCTACGATAAGCCATTATATATATATATATATATATATATATATATATATATATATATTACGCGAGTTTTGTAAATATTTATGCCACGTTTTAGCCTTCCATGACTAAGGTTTTTTCAAACATGCCTTTTTTCACTTTTTGTTTTGTACAAAACTCGCCTTTGTGATGTCTAACGATCTCGATGGTAAGTAAATAAATAAAAAAATACACTTCCCCACGTCTTGACATCATCTATAGTGACAGGATAACACAAAGCTTGTGTAAACAACCTTGAATCGCAAGAAATCGTGGAAGAAACCCATCACAAAGAAAAATTCAAGATATATGGTGAGGTGCATCGATACTGCTTGTCATAACACACATTTATCGTACTTGGCGAGGAGATAAATATGACTCAATTTATAACTCGCGATGCCTGCGTGACCGATATGTTTTAGTCGTTACTTACTTATATAGTGTGTTGTTTCGGTCATAAAGTCGAACCGGAACCCGTATCGATAGGAAACAATTAGAGGAGTCACTCAAAGAAAACCTATATTTATATATAAGAAAACCTAACACCAAATTTGAAAGGGGATTATTACTGAACGATAACCGATGTATTATTGTGGCGGCATCGAAAACAGTAGCCACAAATACCGGTGTCTGTCTTCTCTCCCTCTCTTCATGATTTTTACTTTGAAAATGTACAAGCATCAAGCCAAGCTTGCACTCGAATATAGTGGCATTTTTAAAAAAAAGTTAAAGGGAACTTTCCGTAAGTTACAAAATGAAAATGCAGTTGTGAGGTCAGTCTGAAGTAGGAAACGGTCATTATCTTTGTTTGCTTTACGATATAAGACACAATATTACGCGTATAAACGGACGCTGGATGTTTTGTGCTTGTTGAATCGTTAATATAAACCAGGGGTGGCCAGGCTGACATGGCCTAAGAGCCGGAAACAGCCACGAAACCTCCAAGAGCGCGGGGGGAGGGGGGGGGGGGAGGCTAACTTTTGTTTAGAGCAATAAACGAAACTCAAACTACTTTCAATCTCTCCGGTACAAAAGCGGTCTAACTGTACGTAAGGTAGCAGTAGCACAAGACTGCCAAACCTCAACCTGTCTTTTGATTTAAAACGCGGGAGAGTGTGTGTGTGTGTGGAGGGGGGGGGGGAGGAGGCTAGGGGAGGGAGCCGCGAACTGCACCTTAACACGCGAAGAACCGCATGCGGCTCGAGAGCCGCACCCAAAGTATACAAAGGTTCCAAAGCGGAACCTTGGAGGGCGCCTGACGTCACTGTCGCACACGGCAAAGTAACACCATTGACAATTAATTGCACCTTGGGTGCGCTTAGATATGCAACATCTTATATATTCTTCGAGGTTGTCAGGGAAGGCAAAAAAACTATAGTGAGAGCGTAAGGAATGAATTTGGTTCTTTATAAAACGCTTGACGAAAATATAAAGCCAGACAATTAGTTTGTATTTTTGCTTCTAATGAAAAACAAAATGTCATGGGCAAATTGAATGAGCAGTTTGCTGCAAAAGACACCAGAACGTAATCCATGCTGGTATAGGGTATCGACGTTTTTGAACTAAAGATAACTATAAATATTTGTATATAAGTGCTCAAGTAATTTTTAAAAAAAATCTTTGGTTAGAGATATTGGCTTCTGGGCCCGTTTGCTCGAAGCTGGTTAACTCTAACCGCGGTTAAAAGTTAACCGCGTTTCCCTACCTAGGTACATCCGAGTACCTAGCCGCGTTCGACAAAAACTCAACGCACAATTTCTCCGTGTTTTATTATTATGCGGTAGCTCCCGCCACCTTCCGGTCGAAGCAAACAATAGCCTTTTAAGAAACCTTTTTGCCAGTTTTGTCTTTATTAAGAAAAATAAAAACAACATCGTATCACAATGTTTCTTTTTATGCATGAAAATATATATGTACTTTAAAAAAATAATAAATATCTTGATGCATCTATTGTGCCGCAAACACAGCATAAGTTCGCAGCGTTGATTTCGGGTCTGGCAACGGTCTTTATAGATTCGTTGTTTTCGTTGTTTTGTTCTCCGTGTTTTGCGACGCACGTTTCCCGCGCTTTAGTTATCACCTGATTTTCACTGTTTGTCTTCTCCTGCCGTTTGCCCAACCGACCCTCCGACTCGCTCGCCGACTGACTACCGGACTGACTGACAACTGATTTGCGGACGGATTGGTGAAGATAAGGGACGCAATGTCGACTGTGACGCGACGCCGACATCGAAGAGAGCGCGTGTTCGTCCAGTACGCTGTTGTGATGATGGGACGGCAGCGTGTGTTCCGTGACCGCTTGAACCCTTTGGAGGAGTTCGATGAGGACGAACTGCAGGAGCGCTTTCGATTCGGTCGCGCGGGCATTGTGTTCCTCGCCGACACACTGCGCCCGGACTTGGAGCGGCCGACGCGTCGCAGCCGCGCCCTCTCTGCAGAGCAGCAGGTCATTGTCGCCTTACAGTTCTACGCCACGGGGAACTTCCTCATCACCGCAGGGGACTACATCCGTGTGCACGTCTCCACTGCTTCGCGGACTGTGAGGCGGGTGACTCAGGCCTTGGCACGTCGTGCCCAAGACTTCATAGGGTAAGTGGTCTGGAGCATCTCTGGTGCGTCCCGATATTAGGCGCATGTGCAGGCCAGTTTTCCCAGAAAAAAAGCCTGGGCCTAGATTGCTCGATGAGCAATCACCATTATTTCAGAAACCCTTTGTATAGAAATTTCGGTGCGTGAATTGTGTTCGCTGAAACCCCCGAATTCGTTAAAGATGGTCTTCTCCGCACACCTATTCTGCAATTTATTTACGGCGCAGCACCTGCGCAATGACCCTTTCGTTTTTGTTTCCTAAGCTGTAGGCTTGCTAGCCTGAATATCTGCCAGCGCATCGATCCCCACGTATACTGGTACCTCCCTAAAGGATCATTAGAAGTGTTGCTTCAGCACTCGATATTTGTTTTTTGGTAATGAGCGTGACATGCAGACCAGTGAACTGGGCAGTAAAATTACACGAACCAACTGGAGTGTACAAAATGACTCCCTTAGTACCTATTATTGGGGCAGGTGCAAATTCAACTAATCTACAAATAAAGTAGGAGTGCAGACATTTACAAACAGCCTGGTTTCTGCACTCCCAACTATGCACTTGTTGCTACTGAGCTAGTCTTGCGGCTACTGAGTACTGTCATTGTGCAGACGAGGCTTTTATTGCTCACTATTGATGACGATGAATGATAGCTGTGTTATTTTGAAGCATGTGATCATAACAACAAAACTGTCACTGTTAATGTCATAGTGCTACAGGCTCACTCAAATCCATCTACAATGCAGGTGGCCAGGTGAAGCTGAGGGTCATGCCTTACAACAGGCCTTCTTTGAGATCGGTGGGTTTCCTTCGGTCGTGGGTGCTGTTGATGGCACTCACATTCGGATACAGGCACCACAAGTGCATGAGGAGGTGTACGTTAACCGCCATCTGTACCATTCAATAAATGTACAGTTAGTGGTTGACGTCTTTTACCGTATCCGCAATGTGGTTGCAAAATGGCCTGGAAGCACCCACGACTCTAGGATATTCACCGAGGGCTCGTTGTCAGGCAAGCTGGCCGATGGCGTTTACGAGGGCCTACTGCTTGGAGACAGCGGCTACACCTGCAAGCCATGGCTGATGACGCCCTTCCTGTCTCCGTCATCAGCAGCGGAGGTCGCCTACAATGCGTTACATAGCACAACGAGGAGCATCGTGGAACGGTAAAGCCAGGCTATGCGTCCTGGTTCGACGGTTCAGTGTTTCGGTACCTTGAGGCACCTAACCTTTTTTATGTGGTTGTGCCTGAGCTTTACATTTGTTGCCATTTTTATGTTCTTGCATAGTAGGCTACGGCTGCTCAGAAGCAAGGAGAGGAAGGCGTATCTCTACTATACCTTATTTATACTACGGGCTATAACCTACTGCCATAGCCTGAAATGTTTATTCTAAGGTTAGCCAGCATTGTGGGAATGAAGAACATCAATTCACAAAATTCAACCATTAGCCAGTTAACTCTATATGTCACAATAATTGTTATATTTCATTTGCTCTTTTCTGTATAAACTCCAGAATAGAAGTTAGAACTTCTCTGAAACATATCCTTCCTGTATGACTGGGTTTATTAACCTACAGGTTTTTACTAGCTGTTTACACATTTCAAACAATAGCAGTTAATTTTTTTTGTTACTCTATATTGCCTAAATGTAAAGCAATTCTTAGAAAAAAAAAACAGCTTGCAATGTGAAAAAAAAAACACTGGCTTAGGCAGGTTTTGTTTTTAGACAGTTTGTGTACAGACTTATTCAAGCATATCTTATTAAATACTGCTTATCTCAAACTGCAATTTTCCTTGCAAGTTTTTGCGAAGAACATTTTCATTATATCTTTGATGGGATTGCTGCGCCATTTGCGCCAAAGTGATTACCCTGCTACGTCCTGCTACATTTAACAAAAATGTGAGAAATTTGCACCAACGTAGCACCAAAACTTATTTTCATTTTAATAATACTGAAAATATAATAGCTCGGGCTTCGCTGCCCGGCCGGACCGTCACGATATGCTTACGCAAGTTTTCAGGTTTTCAAAACTTTTGATTATAGTCTCGTATACGATACCATTCCATCACATTTCGTATGAATGACAGGCAATATCTGGAAGTTTCGCAATAATTTTTATGTTAGTCGTCTGTTCATTCTGGAGGGTTAGCTATAGTCCGTTGCAACCTAAGAACGAAGGGCGAGGGTAAGACAGGCCGGGGAGGAGGAAGCAGACGGAACGCTAGAGAAGAGAGGGGGAAACCTCCTTCTCTCTTTAGCGTTCCGCCTGCTTCCTCCTCCCCAACCCGTCTTACCCTCGCCCTTCGTTCTTAGGTTGCAACGGACTATAGGGTCGTTGAATGCGCTTTTCACCACGCACCGGTGTACTGCAAAGAAGCAAACACCACGGAGTAGGCATCGCAACTTTGTATGTCTTGCTTCTCTGCAGCGGACCCTGTGTTAAGGAGAAAGCTCTCCTCCAAAGTGAGACTCAACACAATTCCTGAACACAACTTCGGCTCGTAAATATGATGGATTACAAGATTCCGGCGGCACCTTTTCCAATTTCGAGATTTAGTAAGGGTACTTTGGTATTGCAAGAGCATTTATATATGCTCTTATGCATGTTTATTTATTTATGCAAACTCATTTGTTTAGCTATCAATTTTCTGTAGGTGCGAGTAGATTAGAACTAAATTGACAGGAGCAGTGGATGAAATCTCAGGAAGAGCCTGAATGAGTTCGGCGGGTTTGTTTTTAAGTTTCGTTCACATGCCGTTTTTGCTCTGAAGTTCTACAGATAAAATGTAATTTATGTT
The DNA here is from genome assembly GCF_016920785.2 of Ixodes scapularis. NCBI lineage: Eukaryota > Metazoa > Arthropoda > Arachnida > Ixodida > Ixodidae > Ixodes > Ixodes scapularis. Next base: position 14,273,925 of record NW_024609883.1, on the reverse strand, counting down.
GATAATCAAATGATAATTGCTTTGTTTTTTTTTCTCATTTATAAATTGCAGTTTTATTACAACCTCTAGAACTTGAAGGAAACATCAGTTTATGTGACCAATGTTATTGTACTAATTTAGTGGCATTCAGTACCTAAAATAACCATTTAAAGGAGTTTGTGCTGTCCTTCATCACTCACCTTTTTGTTACCCTGTCATGGTGCTTCTCCACGCAACTGAACGCTATAGTTTTGTGTTTGAGGAACTCTTGCTGCGCAGTTGATGCTAACAAAGGTTTGAACGTATGTGAGAAGGCAACGTAGACTTTGCCCTTTAGTTGGACAGGCCGAAAAATTAATCTTGACGCGATGTTTGCATTGGTATCAATAAAAATGAATGTGCGCTTATGCTACAAAAGTTCTTTTTGTTGCACCATAATTGACTTTTGACTGCTCCAAGGGCTGCTCCAAAATGACTCAGACCAATCACATCACTGAAATCTTTAACAAAATCTGCATTTCATTACTATGTTAAAATATTCCAACAAAAATATTAACTATTAGGCATAATACCATGTTTTCGATGGGCTGGAGCGATGATAGACATCGCATGCCGATCTCATTAGATGTTCTTATAAACCACTTCAAAAGGATAACAGATCTTGCTCTATTTATACACTGTGCAGGACAATAGGCCAGCTCAAGCGGAGATTTCATTGCCTCCATGCTGAGTTGAGGATGCAGCCAGAGAGATGCTGCGACATCACTGTTGCCTGCTGTGTCCTGCACAACCTGGCCAAGACATACCCCTGCAGCATGCCAAGGACTGTCCTCCCCGAAGAGGTTCCCGTCGAGCCCGTGGCAGCGGGCCGTGATGAAAGCAACGAGGCTCGGGATGCCATCGTCAGCCAGTTCTTCGGTTGAGCGTAAGTATACCAATATATTGCACATGCTGCTTTGCATGGTCTTGAGTACCAGTGCATTCTGCTTGTTTTTAATTGATCAAACATTGGAATACCAAATGTTGTTTCTGCGTTAGGTTGGAAGAGAGTGGAATTTTCGCCCACGCCGTCCCCACATATTACGCTTGACTACTGCTGCCGATTACCCCGGCGCAGCGGGAACACGAATACCATAGGCTATGGTTCAGGGAGATACGAAGATAAATTAGGCAAATGATAAAATTAGCCAGAGGATCTTCCGATGAGTACATGCAAGGCAGGCTTTTAGTCTTAGCGGCAACTGAGGCGCATACGAGGCTGACGGCGGTACGGACAGAGCACACGGAGATGGATCAGCAGTCAAGATTCCTTGAGCGTCGCAACTATTCGTGCTGTGACAAGAAACTAGAGCAAAAACCCTGCAAGCAGGCGGAGCCGCCGTTAGTTCTCGATAAGCAGATGAAAAACTTGTCTTCGCATGACACGTTTCGGCGCACCGATATGTTTGACGGAGCAAATATACCACATGGTTTCAAACAGGCTCGTGATTGGACCCGGCGGCGTGTAGCATTGGGCTTTAGTCCATCGTAGGACGAGACAGAGTATAGCAGATCTGAATCTAGAAATATACAGTTGCAAGTAAAATGGATTTTATTTATCAGCAGCTGTGTTGGCTTTGTCATATATATATACATTCAAAATGAAAATTAAAAACAGCGTAATATGTCAATGTTTACTCTTCTCCTAATTGTTTTTTTAGCAATTTGATTTCCAATTCTGCACGCTGTGTTTCCAGTTGAATTAAATTTTTTTGGTCCTCTAGTAATTTTTTTGACTGCTGGTAGAACTCCTCGGCAGCAGTTGCTGCTGCAATTGTTGCCGTGGCAGCTTGCTTAACCATTTCTGTGCTCTCCTTCTCCAGCAGGAGATTAGCTCCCTCGAGCTGCTGCTGCCTTTCTGTCTCCTGCAAGAAGCGCTGTGAAGCCTCCCGGCACCAACGTCGGCTGTATGGCACATTTGTTGGAGCCCGCTGCACCGCCTCCAGCGGCCGACTCTCGTGCAGCACTGCCGCACTTGCTCCGCTCCCAGAGGGACCAGGCTGTGGATCTATTCCCCTGGAGCTGTCACTGCGACAAATTCAAGTGTAAAAAGTGGTCAGGTTTTGTTCTTGTCAGCATGGGCAAAGAAAACACACTGTGCAAAGTTTGTAACCCTGATAAAGACACCGATGCTGCGCCAAAATTCATTCATACGGGTTGGTACAGAGGACAAAGTTTGTGAGCCAAGTTGGTTTATACACTGACGCACAGGCTTGAGGTCGGAGCGCAGTGTTGTTACTTCTTGCACAATTGCCCAGTACATGGTGTAGGAAAATGTGCATTTGGTTGTGAAGAGCACACAGCTGCATTCTAAAGGTTAGAATGCAGCTGTGTAGCTATGCGATTAACAGTTCATAAATTTAGTGGTCACATGTCCAGTCAAACCACAATGCACTGCACATTTATAGGACAACTTCAAACATTACAGCACATAGCTTCACTGGTATTGATTTCACTCACACAGGTTACCATCATGGGGGTAGTTAACTTCTTGACCAGAATGAAGTTAATGTTTGAGCCAATTTTCCTAAGTTGGTAAAACAAGCAACAGGATGGTTGTACTGTGTGTGATCTTTTAATTTGCATATTGAAAGCGTGCTACAGTTAGCATTAAAGAAAAGCCATTGCCACTTTGTTGCATTTAATTTCTATAAGATGGTAATAAACAGCTTTACCACCTGATTTCTCATTGCATGCCGTGCTATTGCATGAATTTGTAGCTTCGGTGAAACTGTTTCAGCCTTGTTGAAAATAATTAGAAATGTGGTAGCGCTGGTGCCTCGTCAGATCTTAGAGTGCACTCTGGAAGACGGTTTCGTGACTTATATTTCGAACCGCCTTTGAGCTTTTGCTGTTGAAATAGAACTGAAGCCAGATTCCCGGAACTTTCTTACGACAAAAAAGTTAGTAGATTTATCTTATGACAAATTTACGAACTTTTAAGTATTCCCGAAGCACAAAGATCGTAAGTTTTGCGCAAGCTACGGATTTCGTCAGAACTTGCGCAAAACTTACAAACATTTTGCTTCGGGAATACTCAAAAGTTTGTAACTTTGTTGTAAGAAAGTTTCGGGCATCCGGCCTCTGGTCTTTATATAAAAGTACTCGGCAGTAATGCCATTCAAATGGCAACATGCCCATCTTATCATCATTTGTCCTCGTCTTTTAGAACCTCGCCTGGAACGACAGTTCTGCATTACTGTGACCGGTTCCTTAAAACCATTTACTCTTCACACAATCGGGTCTAGAAACCAGTCACCTACTCTTCGGTGTCACCTATGGTGGCCTCCAACCCGCACAGGTTGGGCGAGTCCTCGCCGATCACTTCGAGGACGGCCTCGACGAGGGGCGTCAGGACGTGGGGGTTTGGCCCAGCACCTATGAATTAAGGCGTAGTAATTTCGTCTCGACTCTTACTTACTCGAGTTACGAGCAAAAACAGAGGAGGTGGGGTTCACTGTTCAACCAAGTATGTAAATGGAACTTTCATGGGAAAATTAAAATAAACAAATACTGCATGAGACATTCTTTTAAACATTCATTAACTGCTAGATAACACTGCTGAAACTGTGGACTGTGTAATCGTGCAATTTTTACTTTCTTACAGTTTGGCCTGTCGGCCTCTACCATTGTGCTCTCTTATAATCTGTTTTAATATTTTGTCCGAAGTTTTGGGTCTTCCACTGAACTGTTTTACAAGTTCCATACAGCCTGTGCAGAACTTGTACATAAACTGGAATAAATTGTTTTCTGATGCTGTAACACTGCTTTTGCTGCTGTTCAAGGAAGGTGAAAAGTCGACTCCCAGCAGAGGGCAAAGGTGAACGAATATACAAATGTCCACATTCACGTTTCTAGGTTTGGTTGCTCATGTATTATCACTAAAGCAATGCAATATCTTTTGAACTTAAGAACACAATGAACTTACCGGTGCGCTGTTCATGCTTCTTGAATAAGCTGTAGAGTTGTCTAGTCTTTTTTAGGAGGTTTCTCCAGCACTGTTGTAGCTGGTCTGGGGTGCGCAAACAGCCCATGGCTCTGTAAATTTCGTCCCATGCCTGCCTTTTTGTTTGGGTCGTGACCGTAGCACTGAACTTGCCCATAATTTGATGTTTCCTCTCCCCCACTGCCCGAATTAGTTCTAATTGTTCATCCAATGACCAATTCCTCTGCCGTTTCATGGTGATGCTTGCATTCGCCTGACTCAGTTTAGATTTCAGATTGGTTGTGATCGTCTGCTACGTAATTATGTCTCTCTTTATAATCCTAATAAGACATCTAGTTATCTGAAACAAAATAAATTGAAGAAAGACAAGCGCAAGAGAAAATATGCACACTTCTTTTCCGATAGAAGCTTTGTTTATTTTCCAGTTGTACAAGTTCGCAGACGACAGTACCGAAGTTCGATCGAATGCCGTGCCGGCATCCGTGCCGGCAGCTTCTGTTGAGGTAACGGATCTTTGCTTCTGAGGGAAGTTTTTAGTTTGCATCTTGCCTTCGTTGAACCGTCGCTAAAGGGGGTCGTCGGTGTTGTGGATGCGCTGCAAATACAAAACACGACGAACTGTACTATAAACCAGACTCCGCGATTAGAGGCCGTTTTTCGGAGAGAGATTTGTTGCACTAACATGCGATTGGGGCTCGAGGTAGGTTTTAAAAGTGAAAAAAAGAAAAGAAAGCTGGACGTTGATTACAACGCAAGTTCTGCTGACATGAAATTTTGATAGCGGTACAATCTCATAACTTTCTCGTGAAACATCGCGGCACTTACCTAGGATATACGTTTTGAAGATCCCGCTGACTGTAGCATTCAATAAAACAAGTCCACTTCAGAGGGCGGTGCGTGATGTTATTCAAACTCGACGAAACCAGTCAGGCGTGGCCCTGCTCCCACAGCATGCTCGCCGTCAACTCCGACAGTAGACTTTGTGTTGAAATGTCCTTTTCGTGACACGAGGATGACGCATCTTCGTAAAAATAAATGTTCCCAAGCGTGACGAGCGGCCGTAGCAGCCATATTGGACATATTGTCTGATGCTAGGTACTATTTTACTCCGGCGTCCCTACTCTGCAGGTCACGTGACCTACAATTCCCCCTCGTAGGGAAATCCGGTTAACCGCGGTTAGTAAACCAGCTTCGAGCAAACGGGCCCTGGTGAGAAACATTTCGTTAAGGCCTTCCTGATGGCTGGGTACAGCAATGGCTGCCTTGTACTCAGATGGGAGCCTCTGTGAGGAGAGATTTTTTAAATAAATTAACTAGGGAGCGCGTATCCATGAAGAAAACGGTTGTGAACTCCATCAAGTCATGCGACTGAATGACATTTGAAAATACAAAGGGGATTAGATACCCTATTATCGTCGATAATAAATTCTAGCATTTGATTAATTATAGGCGTCAAGGTGTGCGGAGCAATGTCCTCAGCTGTGCTAAAGAAAAAGAATGGAAATTAGTCGTTGGATATTGCCTTTTTAAAGTCATCCGAAGTCTACTTATTGTCAGGAATGGCTGGTATACCTATGTTTCTTAAAATATTGCACGATGTTTAGCAAGCCTCCCTGATTATTTTGGGTTGTTAGCCTACCTAAAACCTAGAGTAGAAAAAAGAAAGAGTTCGTTACTTTTCTTTTTTTAAGCGTAATCGAGACATTTGCTCTGAATACCTGACACCGAGTTTTTCATTTCTTTACATATTAGAAGTTAGCGCCAATTGTTCTTTTAAAAAGAAATCGCAGATTCTTCCACGTCCATGGTTTGTCATTTATGCACCTACCTGATTACATTCTAAAGAAAATAAACGCATCAATAAATAGAAAACACTGCACGTGTATATAATTTCCACAGATATTTTAAATAAATTGTAGCACAGCATCATTTAAAGTCGGGAAAATAAGCCACAATGTAAAACGATAGGTTGCCATTCTAACCCCGATCAAAAAAAAAACTTTAGGGAAGCAAGGCTTAGGGGTTACAGCGTGTTTACATGTTGCATGCGATACAACTACTTCCTGATCACTGACGACCCAAATCGTCATCCCAGAACAGACAGAATAAGGAAGATTTATTTAAAACAATATAGAATAGTTTCACGCGAAATAAGTCTTGGTGGAAGGGACAATCAGTGTTTTAACTAATGCTTGTTGTGAGTTGCTTGAACGTATTCTAAAGAAATTATGAACTGCACGAAAGTTGTATATTGTCAACCCATTCTATGTCCGAACGGTTAAAAGCACCCTCAAAAAAAGACATCGTCGGGTGTTATCGACGTCCAAGTACAAGATACGCGCAAAAGGAAATCAATAGCATTATTACTTACCAATCTATAAAATAAACCGTCTGTTGAAAATTTGCCGTCTTACAATTTTATTTTGCACTACATCGATTCATAGAAACAATCGCGTAATTAAAAAGCTAAGAATAGTACGCTTCTGGAGACAATTAAAAAAAACTGTACGTTCCCTTAATTTTTTTTAATATTTACTGTAGATCTCAGAGTTGGCTGGAAATATTTCAGGGCTGTTTTATAGGCAGTCGAGTCAAGACCCTGCACCAACAACCACACCGCGGTGTTCGCTGAATGGGGGCATGATACCGGCAAGATAGAACGCTCACCCCTTCTACTGTTCCAGGTACTACTCTCTTTCGGCATGTCAGGCGACCACATCACGCTTGGTACCAACGGAACGGCCTCTTCTTCCTTCGCTTTTTTACCACCGTCACGACAACAAAACAGCCGGTTCTGGAGCAATAGATAACCCTGCCCTGGCAACCTGGATCGTCTACAACCGGCGGGACCCTTAATAAGGAAGCCGTCGACGATTTCTTCTTGGGGCATGACACCGGCAAGATGGAACGCTCAACCCTTCTACTGTTCCAGGTACTACTCTCTTCCGGCATGACAGGCGACCACATCACGCTTGGCGCCAACGGAACGGCCTCTTCTTCCTTCGTTTTTTTCACCACCGTCACGCCAACACAACAGCCGGCTCTGGAGGAATGGATAACCCTGCCCCGGCAACCTGGATCGTCTGCAACCAGCGGGACCCTTAATAAGGAAGCCGTCAACGATTTCTTCTCGGGCCATGACACCGCAAGATGGAACGCTCACCCCTTCTACTGTTCCAGGTGCTGCGCTCTTTCGGCATGTCAGGCGACCACATCACGCTTGGCGCCAACGGAACGGCCTCTTCTTCCTTCGCTTTTTTCACCACCGTCACGACAACACAACAGCCGGTTCTGGAGCAATGTATAACCCTGCCCTGGCAACCTGGATCGTCTGCAACCAGCGGGACCCTTAATAAGGGAGCCAGCCGTCAACGATTTCTTCTCGGGTCATAACACCGGCAAGATGGAACGCTCACCTCTTCTACTGTTCCAGGTGCTGCTCTCTTTCGGCATGTCAGGCGACCACATCACGCTTGGCGCCAACGAAACGGCCTCTTCTTCCTTCGCTTTTTTCACCACCGTCACGACAACACAACAGCCCGTTCTGGAGCAATGTATAACCCTGCCCTGGCAACCTGGATCGTCTGCAACCAGCGGGACCCTTAATAAGGAAGCCGTCAACGATTTCTTCTCGGGCCATGACACCGGCAAGATGGAACGCTCACCCCTTCTACTGTTCCAGGTGCTGCTCTCTTTCGGCATGTCAAGCGACCACATCACGCTTGGCGCCAACGGAACGGCCTCTTCTTCCTTCGCTTTTTTCACCACCGTCACGACAACACAACAGCCGGTTCTGGAGCAATGTATAACCCTGCCCTGGCAACCTGGATCGTCTACAACCCTCAGGACCCTTAATAAGGAAGCCAGCCGTGAACGATTTATTCTCGGGCCATGACACCGGCAAGATGGAACGCTCACCCCTTCTACTGTTCCAGGTGCTGCTCTCTTTCGGCATGTCAGGGGACCCCATCACGCTTGGTGCCAACGGAACGGCCTCTTCTTCCGTCGCTTTTTTCACCACCGTCACGACAACACAACAACTGGTTCTGGAGCAATGTATAACCCTGCCCTGGCAACCTGGATCGTCTACAGCCGGCGGGACCCTTAATAAGGAAGCCGTCAACGAATTCTTCTCGAGCCATGACACCGGCAAGATGGAACGCTCACGCCTTCTACTGTTCCAGGTGCTGCTCTCTTTCGGCATGTCAGGCGACCACATCACGCTTGGTGCCAACGGACCGGCCTATTCTTCGTTCGCTTTTTGCACCACCGTCACGACAACAGAACAGCCGGTTCTGGAGCAATGGATAAACCTGCCCTGGCAACCTGGATCGTCTGCAACCAGCGGGACCCTTAATAAGGAAGCCGTCAACGATCTATTCTCGGGCTATGACACCGGCAAGATGGAACGCTCACCCCTTCTTCTGTTCCAGGTGCTGCCCTCTTTCGGCATGTCAGGTGACCACATCACGCTTGGTGCCAACGGAACGGCCTCTTCTTCCTTCGCCTTTTCACCACCGTCACGACAACACAACAGCCGGTTCTGGAGCAATGGATAACCCTGCCCTGGCAGCCTGGATCGTCTACAACCGGTGGAACCCTTAATACTGAAGCCGTCAACGATTTCTTCTCGGGCCATGACACCGGCAAGATGGAACGCTCACCCCTTCTACTGTTCGAGGTGCTGCTCTCTTTCGGCATGTCAGGCGACCGCACAACGCTTGGCGCCAACGGAACGGCCTCTTCTTCCTTCGCTTTTTTCACTACCGTCATGACAACACAACAGCCGGTTCTGGAGCAATAGATAACCCTGCCCTGGCAACCTGGATCGTTCACAACCGGCGGGACCCTTAATAAGGAAGCCGTCAACGATTTCTTCTCGGGCCATGACACCGGCAAGATGGAACGCTCACCCCTTCCACTGTTCCAGGTGCTGCGCTCTTTCGGCATGTCAGGCGACCATATCACGCTTGGTGCCAACGGAACGGCCTCTTCTTCCTTCGCTTTTTCACCACCGTCACGACAACACAACAGCCGGTTCTGGAGCAATGGATAACCCTGCCCTGGCAACCTGCATCGTCTACAACCGGCGGAACCCTTAATACTGAAGCCGTCAACGATTTCTTCTCGGGCCATGACACCGGCAAGATGGAACGCTCACCCCTTTTACTGTTCCACGTGCTGCTCTCTTTCGGCATGTCAGGCGACCACATCACGGTAGGTGCCAACGGAACGGCCTCTTCTTCCTTCGCTTTTTTCACCACCGTCACGACAACACAACAGCCGGTTCCGGAGCTATGGATAACCCTGCCCTGGCAACCTGCATCGTCTACAGCCGGTGGAACCCTTAATACTGAAGCCGTCAACGATTTCATCTCGGGCCATGACACCGGCAAGATGGAACGCTCACCCCTTCTACTGTTCCAGGTGCTGCTCTCTTTCGGCATGTCAGGCGACCGCACGACGCTTGGCGCCAACAGAACGGCCTCTTCTTCCTTCGCTTTTTTCACTACCGTCAAGACAACACAACAGCCGGTTCTGGACCAATAGATAACCCTGCCCTGGCAACCTGGATCGTCTACAACCGGCGGGACCCTTAATAAGGAAGCCGTCAACGATTTCTTCTCGGGCCATGACACCGGCAAGATGGAACGCTCACCCCTTCTACTGTTCTAGGTGCTGCGCTCTTTCGGCATGTCAGGCGACCACATCACGCTTGGTGCCAACGGAACGGCCTCTTCTTCCTTCGCTTTTTCACCACCGTCACGACAACACAACAGCCGGTTCCGGAGCAATGGATAACCCTGCCCTGGAAACCTGCATCGTCTACAACCGGTGGAACCCTTAATACTGAAGCCGTCAACAATTTCTTCTCGGGCCATGACACCGGCAAGTTGCAGCGCTCACCCCGTCTACTGTTCCAGGTGCTGCTCTCTTTCGGCATGTCAGGTGACCACATCACGGTAGGCGCCAACGGAACGGCCTCTTCTTCCTTCGCTTCTTTCACCACCGTCACGACAACACAACAACCGGTGCTGGACCTACCGATAACCCTGCAATGCCAACCTGGATCGTCTCCAACCGGTGGAACCCTTAAAGGGGCGGGGCAACGATATTCTATTGGAATGCTTTTCATTTTACACGAGCTTACTGGCGAGTCAAGGATACTCGCCCGCAACGCCACTGGCCGAGAAACTCCTTTGTTGCGGGGGAATTTCAAGGACCGAGGCGAGCATTTTCATTCAATCTCTCCTTCACAAAACTTGATAAGGTTGCTCGGCGATCCGAGTACTACCGAGTGATGATACTTAAATGCGGCTCATAGATTGGACCCGAGCACTGCGTGAACACTTGACTTGGGCTCGTGATAATCGGTAGCTCGAGAAGCATTCGGGTAGTGGCCCGTGTCCAATCGCTGCAGAGACAACAATAGCCGAACCATAACAATGTCTTGAACTCAGCGCGTGTCCTGTGCTTTGCCAACCCCAGCGCGTGGCCACGATCATGATTGGCGGCATATAATCGGCTCCAGATCACGTGGCCGCTCGTTCTGGCTGCTTGTAGAGAAGGTGAAGGCTGCTCGTTTTTCTCTATTTTTTTCTGCGACTTGGACTGCGTGTGGTGAAATACAAACGGGTGTTTCACAGGTCATTAACGCCAGGAATTCGTTATATGAGGTATTCGCGCAAAGTACAAGGATCGCTGCATCGCCCTTTTGATATGGAAGCCGTCAACGATTTCTTCTCGGGCCATGACACCGGCAAGATGGATCGCTCACACCTTCTACTGTTCCAGGTGCTGCTCTCTTTCGGCATGTGAGGCGACCACATCACGCTTGGCGCCAATGGAACGGCCTGTTCTTCCTTCGCTTTTTTCACCACTGTCACGACAACACGACAGCCGGTTCTGGAGCAATGGATAACCCTGCCCTGGCAACCTGGATCCTATACAACTGGCGGAACCCTATATAAGGAAGACGTCAACGATTTCTTCATGGGCCATGACACCGGCAAGATGGAACGCTCACCCCTTCTACTCTTCCAGGTCAGTTATATGAACACCCGCTTTGTAACCCTGCCTCCGTAATGACGGTGTCATGCCCCTTCGACACTCTAGGTTTTTGTAAGCGTGTTCGCAAGTTGTTTTAGGCATTCTTCGTCTCTTGCTTGTCTCGTTCACGACTGCTGGTAGCAGGCGACGTTGTCTCCAAGCTCGGCCCCTGGCCCGGTCATTCTGTCAATGTACAAACACAAATGCTTGATACCGTTAATAAAATAGAGGAAGGGCAAAAGGGAATTTTTTTCATATATGAAAACCATGAAAGAACAGAAGAGGAATGCGGACGAACAGATAAAACAGCTATCTGCAAAAGTGATCGCGCTGGAGGCTGAACTTACAAAATACAAAACCTTGCACAAAGACTCCGTCCAGCGAAAAGTTGGTCAGGTTATCAAAAAAATTAAATAATATGGCTTCTAAGTGGCGGCGACGTCAAAAAACGATCTTACGGTTCTAACCTGCTGTTTTATGAATTCATAGACGGACCAAGCGAAGTGTGGGCGGCATCAGAAAGGAAGGTTGTTGAATTCTGTAGTCACCATTTTGGTATCAGCACTAACCCCGTTAATATTAAAAGAGCTCATCGCATTGGAAGGCATACCACCGAGAAAAATACGCCCCATCAATGTAAAGTTTTCTAAGTTTAAGGACAAAGATGGCATCCTCTCCTCCGGTCCTAAATTGAAAGGCACGCCATTCTGTGTAGGAGAGGACTTTTCTTTCCCTGTCCGCAATGCAAGAAGGAAACTAATCGAGTACGCCAAGACGAGAAATGTTCCTTTTAAATTAACCTTCGACAAACGAAATATTGATAACATTTCAGATGTCTACAACTCTGAATCGAACTCTGTGAAACCATTATCAAGATAGCAAATGGTAAACAGTCATACAAAACTGCCTTGCAATAAATCGGCCCCTTCTTGCAATGTCACTAACACCCTTTCACTTTCAATATTATTCACAAAATATTCGAAGCGTAATTCCAAGATGCGATATATAATCCTCGTTTCTCTACGATAATGACTCTGATGTCGTCATCCTTATGGCGACATGGCTGAAACCAGATATTCAAAATAAAGAAGTACTGACTAACAGTTCTAACTTTAACTTTTACCGTCGCGATAAAATAAACAAAAGAGGAAGTTGGGTGGTGGTGGCAGTCAAAAAAAAAAATTCCGTCACACGTCACTCCAATAGAGGGCAATATCGAAACAGCTTGGATTGTTGTTTTTTTTTTTTTTCCTCGTTCCAAAAAATGTCTTGGGCGTTTGTTATCGCCCTCCCGAGAGTAGTTCCGAGTTCATTAATATTTATCACGACCAACTTCATTCCTTACGCAAAGATTTTCCAAATGCAAACCTATTTTCATTCGACGAATTTAACTTCCCACTAATAAATTGGTCCATTGTTACTTCACAGGATGGAAAAGAAATAAAATCTTTTGACGCCTGCCAAAACTTCGACTTAAAAAAATAATTAATAATCCCACGCGAGGGGGAAACGTTTTAGATTTAGTCCTTACATCTACTCCCGAATTCCGTACCTCTGTATCTGTTCATAGCGAGTTCAGTGACCACAAACGAATAAACATTGACATCAACGTTCATACCGAGAAAAAACAGGTCACAACCAAGATAATCCGTGACTATAATAACGCCGACTTTGCTTCAATAAACGATGCTCTTTCCCTTTTTACGACTTTTACGTTCACGGCATTAATACTACAACGGTCGTGGAAAATTGGCGCGTTTTTAAAACTAAATTATCTCAACTCTCCGATACTATTGTTCCACTAGTTCACATTCGCTCCAACAGTAAGCAACCATGGTTTAACAAAAAACTAAAGGCATTAGGGAATTAAAAGAAAATATTCTATCTCCTGGCCAAAAATTGCAATACTCCCGTGGCCTGGGTAAAGTACGCTCAATGAGAAAGCTAATACCATTCTTCCATTGCCCTAACTAAGCAAAAGTACTTTGGTTGCGACTTGGCCTCTCCACTAACAAATAATCGCAAAAAAATATTGAAAGTAATATCACCTCAGGCATCTCAATCATGAATAACCTTATCAGATGAAGCGGGGAAGCCAGTGCGTGATGCCTCTGTCCTACAGTTTTTAACTAATTCTTCACATCTATATTTACTTGGGAAGACCAGCCCAACATTCCATCTGCAACTGACCGTGATTATTTATACATGTCCCCCATTGTAATAACATGTCTCGGCATCAATAAACTCATAAATAACCTTGATATCTCTGCGTCATCGGGTGCCAACAACATATGTTCAAAGATCTGAAAAAACAACAGTGCCATTTTATTGGACATACTGTGCCTATTGTTTCAACAATCATTGTCATCTTGTTGCATTCCCACTGACTGGAAACTTGAAACTATTATTCTTATTTTTAAATCTGGCTCAAAATCGTCCGTAACTATCGCCCCATGTCTCTAACCAGTGTAGTGTAAAAATTGTTAGAGCGCATAGTATTCTCCCATTCCGTGACCCATCATGAAAATAACTGTTTTATAAATATAAATATGGATTTCGCAAAGAATACTCGTGTGAGGTGCAGTTACTTGAATTCGCCCGTGACATTCACACCAATGTGGACTCTATCTCTCAAACCGACTCTATCTTCTTAGATTGTTCAAAGATTATTCAATCGCGTTCCCCACTGCCGCCTAATATCCAAACTGGATCCGTAACTTTTTAAACAATAGACAACAATTTACCGTACCAGGCGATTTTCGATCTTTCACTACTGATGCGAGTTCTGGAGTCTCACAGGGCACAGTGCTTGGGCCCCTTCTTTTTCTTATCTATATTAACGAGCTTCTAACCACTGTGTCATCTACCATACGATTTTTGCTGACGACTGTGTGTTGTACAGAAACATTAACAATACAAATGACCAGGATGTTCTTCAGAGTATATTAATATAATGTTTGACTGGTGTACCATATGGCAAATGCAACTTAACATTTCTGAATGCAATGTGCTTTCTGTCACTAGAAAGCGTTCAGTCTCATCTTTCAGATATTTCTGAAATAATGTTCCCCTCCCCTGTGTCCTTTCATACAAGTACCTTGGTGTACATTTTAACTCAAATCTCTCCTGGATCTTTCATAATAACACAATTTCCGCTGACTCCTCGCGCACTCTTGGCTACTTAAAACGAAACTTAAAGGCCGCACCCACCCATTTACGTGATCTAGCTTATAATGCTTACGTTCGCACTAAACTCGAACGGGAACGGCCAATTTAGAACCCCCAGCAGAAGTACCTAATTAATCAACTAGAATCTGTCCAAAACCGCGCTGCTCGATTCATAGCATCATCTTATTCTTCATTTGTTAGCGTCTCGCTCATTAAACAACATAACTCTATTCACCCCCTCGAAACTCGCCGCCTAATCTCACTACTTTGTCTGCTATATCAGCTGCATTTTAATCCCGGTCAACCAGGCTCATTACTTTTAGAACCACCAAATAGAATATCTCATCGTCAAAATAATAGCAAAAGCTTTAAACGTATCCTTGGTTCCACAGCGGCATTTAATAACTCAGCACTTCCTAACGCAATCAAGAACTGGAACGATCTTCCCGAAGCCATTGTCAACATAAGTGATAAAAAAATGTTTCGCAATGCCCTCTCCAATCATTTTTCCCCCCATAATCCCCCACTGCATCCTGAATTTTGCTGTTTTGTTGTTCTGTTGCCTCTTTTACTCTGTTATTTTTGCGTCAAAGTGCATTTTTTGTATTGTCATTCTTATCATTTGTACTCATTCAGTTTGAATCGTAGCTTTTTGGGTTGTTGTAGCGCATGCTAGCATTATAACTTCATTTTCACATCCGTTTTCTTTTATCTGAATACTTTTGCTTTGAATTTGCTTTCTTTCCATGTAATCCGAGATTTTTTTTGTTGCGTGTGTGCGTGCGTGCGTGCGTGCGTTTTAATTTTAGTGTCGTTGTTTCTATTATTTTGTTCTGATTGATAGTTACCCTGAATGTAACCCTCCCCTCTTGTAATGGCCTCATCTCGGCCTTAGAGGTACCATAAATACATAAGTAAATAAATAAAATATTAAGAAGAAATAACAAAAATTGTTTTATTTTGAATGCTCCTGCAGCTGACTGCTACAAAGAATATTTTGACGAGCTAAGTTTTGAGTTCTGTTAATTTCAATGAAAGATATTAGTACATTGTCATTTCCCAGTTGTATTGGCAGGTTTTACAGCGTGTACATAATTTGTTCTATCAGATTCCAGGCGTAAACAACAACCTTTATGTGCTGAACAAATGTGAATCATGCACACCCAAATAAAAAATCCTTCTTTTTAGTTTACAAGCTTTAGACAATACGTTTTGCTTAGCCTTGAAAAACTTAAAATAACAGGGTGTTTGATATAAGAAAAACAGCCAAGTCTGCGTACTCGCACTAGGCTGGTGGGCTCGAGTTTTACGCCGAAATTTGAAAACAAAAAGACAATTAATTAACATCGTACACCTCGCAGATTTCAGTCGCCACGTCTGGCAAACCGTGGATAATGAGGTTGTTTTTGTTGCGATTGATCTAATTCTTCCTGCCCGGACGCGGTTTCTCGCAGTTGCGTATTGAGCTCCTCATTTGCCGTCTTTAGCTCCTCAAGCTCTCTTCTCAAGGATTGAATCGCAGACACCTCCCTTTCATCGATGACTAGTCGAGTGAATCAGGCCCTCAATTTCGCTTCCAATGTTGTTTGCATCCTGTTTATGACTTTGGATTCAATAAATCGAGTAGCAACAAACCTCACCACAATATGTATAAATCATGGCGACGCATGAATACGTAACGTCGCCGACTCCCACTGGTCAGACTGCGAAACTTAGCGCTAGCGAATACAACTTTAGGTGGTACCGGCAGTACAAAAACATACGATTCAAATCAGCGAATAACGCTGCACCAACCAGCATGAACAACAGAAAACGCGTGAGGGGCACCTTCATGACTGCGACAATTTTCAACCCCAAGTCGAGGCTGGACCTGTACGCCCTTTTTAAGCTTTACGCACGTTGAATATCCTCCGAAAGGTTCGTAAACTGACATCTGACACTGGCCAGAAGCGTGCGGTGAACTCGTTGTAGGAAGAGGATCGTGAAAGAAAACCTGATCCCCGTTGAAAACAGGAGTTGCTGATTATGACGGATGCGCCGTGGTTGCCTTATTGGCATGGTGCGGCAGCAAGAGAGCGCCACGACGCATGACCTGCAGGAGCAGCATGACATACGTCAAGGGCGCCTCCATGATTGCTTCGTTTCCACGCACCTATAAAAATCCGTCTATGAGGAACACAAGGATTTCTTAAATGTTTTGACATAAAGTTTAAAAACGTTTACCCTGTTTTAGACGTTCGTCAAAAGTTTTTTTAAGGGTCCTAACGTACCCTCTAAGAATTTCTAAATGGTTTAGAGATGCGTCATAGTTTTGGAGAGGCTAAGGAGGTCTGTCCCAATCCTTTCCGTGAAACCACCAGCACCTTTCAAATTCGCTTTAACGGGTTCGTGGGAGAGATCAGGTGACCCTTCAGGGTATAGGCATCGGGAAAGCCGCTTGGCCATTTTGTATCGGGTGGCTGGAAGGAGCTTTGGAAATGGAAGAGGCGTTCCGCCATCTCTCATTGCTCTGGCGGTGTGTTCTGTTTATGTGTTTCAAAGTCTGGACTAGAGAGAGAGAAAAAAAAGAGAAATGGCGTTTTCGCGACGCCCAAGGACACCCACCACTCGCTCGCGAAGGAGAAAGGGTGCATGGGAAAACTTGGAGGGGGGAGCAAACGGGTTTTATCAGCTGCCACCAGTCTAACACCAACAAAGGTGAAGGCGTACATTTTAAGGTTAAGATAATATTGGAATTAATGCAAAGGTGCAAGTGTTGTTCGGTGAAGAGGATATAAGAAACAATGTCAGATTGCGATGCGGGAGTCCAACTTCAATATTTTTCTCGCTTTAAAAAATAATCTTAATTAACCTTTAAGAAATCAAAAGAAATATACACCTCTTATAAATTCGTTTTTTTTTTTGTATTTTACTTGGACCTCCTCAGGGTAAAATAAACGGATGCTTAGGCAGCAAAACGGACTTTTTCACAAATCTAGAATTTTTTCTGCGTAATTTGTGTTCCGGCTTCGAAACATTTTTTTTTGTAACATATACGCAATGCTTCCATTAGAAAAAGCTATAATTGTCAGGTGCAAAGCGATAATAAAAAAAAAGAGAACTGCGCTAAATTGTGTGCATTTTGTTTCACTTTTAAAACCATTTTAACCATAAAATTCGCATAGTCCCTACTGAAAAAATCGTGTGTAAGAGAAGTTCATATGTGTTTATCGGACACGAGAAGAAGCGAGATTCTTATTTGATACGAGTACTTATAAGAATCCTCGTTTCATATGAGGAGCTATATCAATTCGTGTTTGATATGTGGATTGGTAAGATTTCTCATTTGATGCGTGGATTCGTATGAGCTCTCATTTGATATAAGAACTCGTAAAAGTTCCCATTTAATACGTGGAGTCGTATGAATTTTTATATCGGAACCAGTACGGATTCTCGTTCAGAAATGAGGGCTCATTAAATGAGCAGGTCATAAAATTCATTTTAGGCATTTCATGCGGTATCCACATATGCTGACTGGACAAATGAATCGCTCGAAAAGTCATCCATAAGTTACCTTTATTTTAGGCAAAGCCCGCTCTGAACAGGGAGCTGTACAGCAGTAGCATGATTAGGTACGCAATGCTGCCACCACTAGCTCGCTTGTGGGTGCCTGCGCTGCCGTCATAGCTGCCGCTGCTGCTGCTTTCTTCTTGAGCTCCTTTTTCACCCTACCTCTCTTGTCTGGCAGGTCTGTTGCAACGTAAGAGTTCATTTTGGCCATTCTCTTTTTTTGGAACTTCTTCTGGCCCTTCACCAATGAATAAGCCAAAGGCCATTGAAAAACGAAAGAATAGACGGCACAACTATTACAGTCCTAAACGATTATAGTTAAATCACATAATGGAAACTATGCCCTATATCGAACGAAAACTCACCGATCGATATGCATGGAAACTATGTATCTCGAATAACGAACCCTACATCGGATATGTCGAACTCTCGAGTGGAGGGCCGCACTCTCCTAATGCATGCAGGAGGCTTCCCCGCTGTACACCCGCGGATAGCGGTGTGCTGTGCGCGCTCCTGATATCATGCAGTAGGCTTCTCCGCAGACAGCGGTGGTGCGCTGGCGCGTGCGACGCCCGCGCACAAGCACATGGTGCCGAAAGCACCACGTAAAACACAGCGGAGTAGTCATACTCGTTCATTGAATAGACCTACAACTTTTGCGTCACAGAAATGTTTAGGGCATTCCTTCGACAAGGTCGAAGCAACTCTTGCCAATTTGAAACCAGATCTCTGCGAGCTCAAGAAAGCGTGGAGTAGGTTGGCCTTCGTGAGGTGCAAACCAGTATGCATGGGTGAGTTGACGGGCATCCAAATTACCACCGAGTTTGTCCGCATGCGGCTCGTGCACAAGACGGTAAAACTTGGTTGTGTAGGCATTAAAAACATTGCATTGCACCACTCCCGACCTAGAGCAAATCAGCGTCTCATGGCGTCTCTACCGTCGAATGGCGCGCGCAGAACTAAATAGGGTAGAGACTGTTAAGTGTGCCGTTGCAAGGTATGCTATTAGCTTAATAAACACGCTATGCTGAATGAGTTCTCGAGACCCCAGTAAATGAAATGGTTCCAAATAAGTGTCATTATGAAAGAACAGCCACGCAATAGACGCTCATTATTGTGCCATCTGCACTGCATTTACACAATTTTTGAGCTGCTTGTTATAAACAAATTCCACCGTAAAACGTCGTTTTTAAAAAAATTGCACAAGAAACCACTTTCCAACATCAACTTAAGCAATGAATGACACATGAGCAAGATGGTTGCTGTATGCAGTCTCCAGCAGCACATATAGCTTTGCATCAATGCTTGCTTTACGTTGCAAAGAGTTTCACGATCACAAGAGCAACGAGGCATTGTCAAAGCAAAGAAATTAAAAAAGTCAATCACAAGTCGGTTGCAGTTACAAGTATGAATAAAGTTGATAGTAAATTTGGAGGAAAGTGCAAAGTCATGCAACCTGTAGCCATCTCAGGAATCAGTTCATGCTCCAGAAAAGTTGTCTCTTCAAAACACTCTTAACAGACTGCATGGTTATTTCGTATTAAGTAAACATCCCCCCTCTCTATCATCTGCTTCGACAAGGGAAACCGTGATTACTCAGAATATTTTGTTGGTGAAAAGCAAGCTTGTACCCACCTCGAACTGCCTCCAGCTTCTTCAGGGTCATAGGTAGCGTAGCGTCCTCCTCCGGACCCTGGTTCAGGAAACGCCGGGAGCGGTTCCCTGTCAGGCTCCGAGCAAGGAGCTCTTCTTCTGTCCACATTGCCAGGCAAGCATTTCTGACAAATTATGAATCGGTGTCAGATTTATCAGCGCAGTGGTTAAACTGCGCTGCCGTCATTGACGCACCACTGCCCAGATCAACCTGGAGAAAAAATTGAGAATTACAATGGTCGGGATTAGCAGTATAAAAAGCTATCACTGAGAAGAACCTGACTAATACGTTTTCCAGGATGTTACGTCACAGAATCCCCGTCCCATTCAAGTTTCGAAGAGGTTGGTGTAGTAATTGTACGGCATGTACTTTCAAGAAGCTCATGCAGACATCGATTTCACAGCATCCCTATTCATTCTGGCTAGAATATACACTCACCGAATCCAGGATCGTGAGCGGTTCTTGAATTGGGTGAAGACAATGCAGAACTTAATAAATATTTCAAGGCCCCTGCAGGTTTGTGGACGGTTTAAATTAGGTGAGAACCTAATAATGGCTGCCATTAGATTTGCAATTATAAAAAGTTAATGAATAAATTGTGGTTAATTAGTCAACATATTGACAGGGTTATATATCCACCCATCTAATGTCTACCAGTCACAACAACAGTCTGTGGAAATGGTATCCAGATTGCAGTGAGCCCTTATCTAAAAATAAAATTTGGATTAAAAAATGTACACCAGTATACTGTACAATACCACGGGTGTGCCCATATCACAAGGGCCTAACCCGTCCTTTCAAAATGTTCCCAAAATGAGGAAAGGACATCAAATTTTATTTTATTTTAAAGAAAGTTTAAAAAACAATTCAAAGAATGCAGCAAGCGCCCAGGTTCCGTGGCAACCTTGCCGTCGCAGCACCAATTGTAAAGGTAATGGCTAGCGGCCGCCATTTCCGCGACCAGTAAGAGCCACAGCACAGGCTTTACCGGGAACAATGAATTGTTCCGAAAGATGTAGCACAGAAATCGGAGGTGAACGGCGAAGGTGCACCTTACACCCTTTTGTCCCATATAATACACCCCAAAACTTAATTTCGACGTACAACGCCCTATAATCGAACAGACGGCACCAAATTTTACCAGGGGCTTGATAACGGTGCGATGTAACTTATTAAATTGCTAAAGTACGTATCAAAGACCAAAGAAAGAAAACACTGAGCTTTTGCAGTACGGCCAAGGAAACTCCGATAGTCTTTTTTGTAGTCAATAATACGTGCATCAGCTATCTTAATAAGTTGTACCACACGGCTATCAAGCCCCTCGTAAACTTTGGGGCCGCCTGTTCGATTATGGGGCGCTGTACGTCGAATTGAAGTTTTGGGGTGTATTATATGGGACAAGGGGTGTAATAATGCACCTTTTTTTCTGAGAGTGTGGTAAGGAATGCAAAAATAAGGTAAAACAATGTTTACTACTTCAAGGTAAACATTAGACAGAATTCTGTCTGGTTGGGGAAAATAATTATTAAAATAGGACGACCAACCCATCCCTAAATCAGGGGCCCAACGTTTCGAGGCCTGTTCGGCCTCTTCTTCAGGGGCGACGTTGGAGGAAAGGAGCTGCAATCTTCCTTTCCCTCTATGGCGATGGCAAATTTTTTTATGACACTTTGCGGAGCCCATTTCTATACTTAGACGGCAATGTGCCAAGAGACCCATTAATGTTTGTTGGCGTGGTCTGAATGTGCCAAGATTAAGAAACAGCCTCGGGCGGGTATTAGTTTCCATGTCGAGGATGTGCGTCTTAATGGCGCACTGACACATCAAAATCATATTTTTTTTTATTATCCGAAACGATTGAAAACAATGCCGGGTCATTACCCTCAAAATTTGAAACTTGAGAATTCAGTATTTCTAAATTAAAAAAAAAAAAAAAACAGAAAACGATTTCCAAATGCCGAATTTGAAGTTCCCGCGCGATCCGCGCCAGTGCAGTGAGTCAAATGTTGCGGTCTCCAGCGACTGGACTTTGTTTGGGACCTCTGCTCCACCCTACGAAGCAAAGCGCCGCTGCCACCGCGACCCGAAGCGAGGAGGAGGTGAGCAGATGGGATACGAGGGCGCCGGCGCGGGAAAAAATCGGTTTCTTCCCCGACTCGCCGATCATCCTCTGCTCGAGCGCCACCAAGTTTTCCGAGGGAGAACACAAATCCAGCAAGTGACATCTCACCGAACTCTGATTTTTGGTATTTAAAAAAGAGGGGCTGTAATGCGTTTGCAATTACGTTAAAAAACATGTTTTACGATTGCCGTCATTAAATGTTATAGAAATGTCGCCCACAAAGCTTCTAAATTTTCTGATTTTTGATGTCACCGATCAAAAGAAGCAAGGAGGTAAGCGGCGGAAGATATAAATGCCAAAAATAAAAAGGTAAGTGCCTGCGCGGGAAATGTTTTTTTTTTTTTTTTTGGCGATGTGGTTTTTTTTTGTGTGTCTATGACTAGAACTTGCATTGTTTTAGACAATATAAAAATACGACCTTTGGGGTGTCAGTGCCCATTTAAGAAAGTCAATGCGGTGGTCATTTTTTTTTCCACAGTGTTCAGCAACTGTGCTGCGCACATGATCGAAGTTGCGCACATGAACCTTGTGTTGACGAATCCGCTCATGATAGTTCTTTGTTTTCCCGATGTATGAGGATGGGCACTCCGCGGAGGGAGTCTCGTACACCACACCTTGTGCTTTCTCTTTAGGGGGCCGATCTTTTGGTCGTGGCATAAAGTGTCCGAGGGTTGAAATAGGCTTGTGGGCCATCTGAATGCCCTCCTTCGCTAGCACCGGTGCCAGAGCTTCACTTGTTCCCATGTGAAAAGCACAAGTGAAGCTCTGGCACGGGTGCTTGCGAAGGAGGGCATTCAGATGGCGCCCAAGCCTATTTCAACCCTCGGACACTTTATGCCACAACCAAAAGATCGGCCCCTTAAAGAGAAAGCGCAAGGTGTGGTCTACGAGACTCCCTGCGCGGAGTGCCCGTCCTCATACATCGGCAAAACAAAGAACTATCATGAGCGGATTCGTCAACACAAGTTTCATGTGCGCAACTTCGGTCATGAGCGCAGCACAGTTGCTGAACACTGTGAAAAGAAATGACCACCGCATTGGCTTTCTTCACACGCGCGCATCCTGGACATCGAATCTAAGCCCCGCCGGGCGTTAGTTTTGGTGAATCCATCCAGGTCTCCGAACCGAATGGAAAAGGACTGCAGCATTTTGAATGGTCACATGCATGCTTAAAATTTACAATAAATTTTGCACATAGCTAGACTATCTCCAGCAGTACTCTAAATATGCTTATCTCGAAAGAAATGGCCAAGGTAAGTCGGATACTGTTACAAAACCGGAAATGGCCAGCCTACCTGATCAGGGTTCCCAGTGGCAACCGGCAGGGGAGGGGGCGGTGGCAACATCAGCTGGGCGCTGGCTGAGGGTTGTACCAAATACCGTAGAAGCCAATACTGGCGACTCTCGTGGAGCACGGGCGAAAAGTGATTGCAGTGCCCTTGGCGAGCTCGGAGTCTCCGCTAGCAGACAAATTCTCCAAAATCCATTGGTTTTGCATATCTCCGTGCGAGGTGACCAACGAAAAAAAAAATTGGCGTGGACATTCGCTGCTTTGAAAGTTAAAAAATGGGTGCCAGCTCACGAGTGCAGGACATTCCCTTTGCGTGGGAAAGATGTTACAGCTTTCTGGATGCAATTTCGGAGTTCTCCCGAAGAAAACATTCTGTCACAACTTATGTAAGCCAAGCAAAACACGAATGTATGCCTTCGCCCTGTTTCGTGAAAAAGGGCAATGTACAAACATTTTAGAACATAGCTTGGTTTCAACTTTATTGTTCTTATCAGTCAATTCGTTTTGTTGTTGCAATTCCCATTTCTCATGAATGTCTTGCTTATAACCGTTTTGTCGAATAGGCGAGCTGGCTAATCCCGTGACGATGGTCTCCGGATGAAGAAGCAAAAGTCAATTTCGAACCACGTACGTTACGGCGATGCCAGTATGCTCTGAAAGAAGTCGTTGTGCACATGCAAATCTGACGCTATTATAGATTGACAAAAGCGGAGTTACGAAAAAAGCAGACTTCTCGCGCTTGCAAAGAAAGAAGGGGATAGCGTCGTAGCCCCGCGAAAAAAGGGGATTTCGGTCACGCTATTCACAGTGCAGAAATTCCGATTGTTACCGCGGGGACGACTAACATCTTCTGCTTCGCTGCTTCTTTACTTCTACAATAAAGGCCGACACCCGTTGAACCGTCTCCATTCTTTCCATTTTTGAGTCGTCTTCGTTTTATATTTTTGAGGCGACGCCACTCTGCCGCGTTCGTTCTTCCTCCTGCTTATATGCTGCTGTGTATTTTTTTTTGTTTTGCTCTTTTTTTTTTTTTTGCCCGACGTGTAAACCATCGCGTATCCTTGCTTTGTTTGGCTTAGTTTTTACTCCGTTTCCTTCGCTTCGGCGCTTACTACCTCCGGTTCGTCTGCGCTAGGCCCAGGCATTTTGAGGGCCGTCTGCAACTTTGCTGTTGTTGTTTTCTTCCACTGTCGTCTGCGATAACCTCCTATTTTCGCCTTTGATTGAGTTTCTAATCCAAAATCGTAATACGTGCTTTTTGATATTTATTAAATATATTAAGAAGTGTAAGCTCGTTATCGATTTTATTCGAATATCATTTGTGTACTCCGGCCGGCACGTCTGCTACGGGTCATCGTTTGTTGATCAACCGGCCGCATTCGAGCATACACTAGAGCATACTTAGAGATGGCAGACACGCTATGTGCTGCCTACCATTGCAAGAACAAGTTTGTGCGATGTGGTGGGAAAACTGTCTTCCGCTTCCTATGTCAACCTACTGACACCTACGTCAACAAGTACTTGAATGTACTTTTAAACGGCTTCGTCAAGCGAGCGAACGAACAACCTACCAAAGTCACTGGAAAAAGAAATGCGAAAGCAAAAAAGGTTACTCACTGCTAGCACATATAGAAAATTGCTGCCTGCAACCAAAACATTTGTGTGACTCTTTTTTACCGGGCAGTGTGAGATGCATACGTTATTTATTTCCCCTGTTTTGTTTTTAGTTCGTACCTACGCCGCGAAAGCAAATAAAGAAACGTACAACAGGCAGCTGAAAAAAAAGGGACGCTTTCTTTTTTTTTCATTTGTTTCGTCTGTTGCTTCCGCTTTGTTTGTTGTGAGCTCACCACCGGTGGCGACCACCAGCTATTCATGCGCTGCTTTCCATTTTTTTTTCATTGTTTCGAATAAGCGCCATTACGATCGTCGTCGTTGAAATATATTTTTCTGGGTATCTTTGTATCGTCTGCTAGCTTTGTTTTATTCGCCGTTGTTCGCTCCTCCTCCCCGTTTCTTTTTATTTTCGACGGGAATGGCGACACCATCTTTTCTGCAAAGTTCGGTAAGTGTTTGCACGGTCATTTTTATCCTTACTTTTTTTTTTTCTTTTTATGCTCTAGCACCTTGTGCGCTTGCTCTGGTAATATTGACATGTCGTTTTTGCATGTTTTAATGATTACGACGTAGTTCGAGTAGCTAAACGCCTTTTTTCCGCTTCCCAGACGCGTTTCAAACGCGTGTGATCCCCTGAGAGGCGTTTCAGACCGCTAAATAAACTGCTCTATCTTTGTTTATGCGCGCGTTATTATTCGATTGTCGTTGCAGTTGCGATCAGTGGATTTCGCTTTGCAAACGGACTGACGGTAATAAATTGTTTCAGCTGTTGGGGTGATGAAACGGGACCCGCAAACCTCGGGGAGGTCGCGGAGCCTATACTTTTCCATTGCGTCGTCTGCTTCCGTGGACTCCGGGTCCGCTAGAGGCACCACTGTCACGTTCACCACCGCTCCTATGGGATTTCGGAGGAGTTTCCAGTATTGGCGAATCTATATCGTATTTGGTTGTACCTTCTCGATAGCCTGCCTTGGTGTCGGAATCTGATCGGGTTCTCTTAATGGCAAAACCGCGGAGACCTTGGCAGCTGGAGGTTCCAGGCACAGCTCCTCTGGGCTGCTCACATCATAGTCCACGACTGAGGCTCGATGTCAGGAGAGGGGACATCCCCTTGCCGCTGCTTTGAGCTCCTTAGGGACTGGTTGCTCTAGCGGCAGAGGAAGCCTTCCACTGAAGCAGGCAGGAGCTGCTGGAGCAGACACCGCAGAAGACGACTCCGATCCTGTTGTTGTTTGCGAAGGCCATAAAAATTGTAGCCTCCATGAGCTGTACATCAAAGAAGATTCTAAACTGGCACTCTACCTGGTTTAACAGCTATTTCACACATTTCCGTCACATCACGACTGGGTGAGACTGTTGCTTATGATGGGGTATACAAGATGGTGTCTGATGCACTGACCCACTGGCCAGCATTAGCTAAGCATTTACTGCTTCAAAATGCAAGGAGGCATCTAGCCATAATCATTGCAGATATCATTGTACAAGGTGATATGTTTAAAGGCCAGAGCTACTTTGAATAGATCGCAGCAGGTTGTGGGGTTCAAGCTATTCTTATGTCATAGATGATCGCTTGTTGCAATGTATTTCTTAGGTTTGCACACAGTAAAAGCATGTTGATTTCTACGTCTTAACTAAACGAGGGCATATTTTACCTTTTTACAGTTATCAACAATGAAAACTATGTCTATAATCAATTTACTTTACCATTCAGATGACTAATGTGAAACCAGATTTAGTTTTATTCTGGGCATTTGTTGCGATAGCAATCCGAACTATCATGGCTGTAAGCGGTTGGTTGCAGCCGGTTGTAATTCAGCAAAAAATATGTGGACCAGCCTTGTAGAGTTACGTTAATAAAAAAAAAAATACTTAAAGCCTGAGTGGGACACGCATGTCAAAAGATGCATTTCGCATAAAAATCAAATGTAATCGGAAGAATGTTTCCGGCCTCAGACTCATTTTGCTGTGCAGGGAATTCGTGTGCTCCCGGGGGAGGGGGGGGGGGGGGGGGGGGGGGGGGGGGGAGGGGGGGGTGATGCAGCTAAATTGGCCAGGTCTGTACTTTTACATTGTCTAGAAAGTTGCTTGATTCATGAAAGTGGCGTACCACCTTAGCAATGGGCGGGGCTGGCCGGGTTCAGAGCACATTAAAAAAGTGGTGGAATTGGCATCTTGCATTTTAAATTTTACTACAATTGAAATCTTGTTTCATGAAAAATGTATTTTTTAAAAAGCGTTTCTTCTCCAGGCTGTTCTCTAAGGCGCCAGAAAGCAACTGAACCATGGTTACTTCCTTGCTGCCTTTATGACAGCATGCAGTTTGCAAGGTGCGTAGTTGCCCACAATTGTGCATTTGGCCCTCAGGATGTTTTGAAGCTACCCAAAACCATTAAAATCGTTCGAGGTATTCTGGCTCTGTCCAAAACTTCTCTTAGGAGGCAGTGTCACTTAACCACTAATTGCTGCAACACAATCCCTTTTCTCCATTTATGAAGTTTAGTACCTTATTAAAAAAAAAGATATGTAGTCAGACTACCAATACTAGGGACGCAGAACTCTGCTACCTGCTCTGCCCGCAGCTACTGATACAATGTAGTATTAGGACAAAAGCAGAAATGATGTGGTGCTACTTAATCTTTTTGTAATGAACTATCGCAGACAAAAGACCCGAGGACGCGCAAGCGGCTAGTGAAGCGCACCGCTGCGCCATCAGCCGGCAGTTCGCCTGGTTTCGAGACAACAGAAGAGCGCACGCGTGCCATACTGTGCATGCAGCAGGCACGTAACTGGGATTTGGTTCCGGGGGGGGGGGGGGGGGGGAAGATTTCGGGGTGGGGAGCAGGTTATATGCCCCCCCCCCCCCCCCCCTAGCTATGAGGCTGGCTTGCAGGCATGCGAGTTTTTTTGCTTCTCTGCATTGCGGTGATTCAGGTGGTATCTGACGTGAGATGTCGCAACTGATGATAGCGCTTTTAGCTTTGCTGTGCTTCATGCGAGACAAGTGAACTCTGACTTTGGAACTAAATTATCTTATTTCTTAGTTCACCTGCTGTGACTTGTCGCTTTATAGGTGCTTTATCAGGAAGGTTGTCCTAATAATTGCGGCATCAAGAAAAACATGGAATCTCCATATTCAGAAACCCAACTTGCTAGTGGCCAGTGATATGAGCCGGAAGCGCTATCTCTAGCTGCTGCATCCGCTGCAGACGTTCATCATTAGCGGCCACCGAAGCGGAGCTTTGCACCATACACTGTGGCAAGTATGGTTCCGCAGAAGAGCGAATAAGCACATATGTCCGCAAGCACAGTAGGACTCACATGCGCTCTCCTGTGGTCTCAAAACCAGACAAGCCACCGGCGGATGGCGCAGCTATGCGCTTCAATCGGCTCTCGCGCGTCCTGGGAACTTTTGTTTACGATAGTACAACCATCCAATACATAACAACTTCAAGCTTAACATGCGAAGAAAGAATTAACACATATTTTCACAAAGATCAGGCGAAGAGTCCGAGACGATGACAGCGTAACTCAAACTTGTGCCAAACAAAAGAAGAAAGAATGCACCGCGTACAGCAGTGAGAAGCAAGACTGACTCGACAAGGTCATGCGCGGCTCCTTATCTAGCGCGACATCGACGCCTCAAACTTTCGGCACAGATGGTTCCAGCGTCGGGCATTTGTGGTGAGAATGAGCAGGAAGTTTCCAAAACAAGAAAGTATGTAGAATAAAACGATAAAAAGTTACGTCGCGAGCGAGAATAAACACAAAGTTACCGGGCATTGATGCTCGGCACCGTGTGACACCAATATGGCATAAAATATTGTCATGCTGAATTAACTTACGTAGTTTCGACAGGAATATGGTCTTTATGCTTCTGGAGAGGCTCCTTTCCTCATCAAGCTCCAGCCGGAGACGCTTCACCTCTTGCTTAAGCGACTTGGCTTTAGCTCGCTGAGCCTCATAAAACGCTATAGGAACAGTGCCCTGCAATCCTGAGTAAAGAAGACATTACAACTAAAATGTCAGGGCTGTTGCTACAGAGTAATAATTGAAGTTTGAGTAAACACTTTAACAGTCACAATCAATAGTTTTTAGTAGTGAAATAGGTTGCACATGATTTTATCTATTGAATTTCTGAGATGCTTAGGGCACATAAATTGAGTTACGGCCATGAATAGGCCATCTCAGAAAGCTCCGGAGTGCCCCTTCAAATGCAACATGACAATAATGGTGCACATCACTTGCCGTCTAAATGCTGCTCTTCAATACGGCGTTTTTTGGAAGTGGTCTTCTCTCCGTGATCTGTTTGCGCAGTGTGTGAAGAGGTTGACTGGCCATCCTGGAGACATTGCAGATACAAAACAAAATGTTTAGAAAAGGGAGTTGAAATAAATTGCCATTACTGGTCTAGCATGGAGCTTAAACAGGTCCATTATGTTATAACACAGTTCAATCATTTTCTTTCTACACCACTGTTGCTAGGGAAAGCATGGAAGAAACAGATTAATTAATGTAAAAGCAAAGATATAGAAGGCAGGCTGAAAAAAAAATAACATTACATATGTAAACTTTCACAACAGGCGTCAACGTAGGCAACAGAGATGTGCCTAGAGTCGCATTCGGCGCTGGTTTTGCGAGCTGCCACAAAATGCTTCCACTGGGAAACGGAATGATGGTGGCAGCCAATCAAACTGAACTTATCTATCTATTGCTCTAAAAAATTAGCAATTCACAGTAGAGATACCGCAGGACGAGAAGAAAAATGGGATTGTGTGAGCCTACCGAGGATGCATCGCTCGCATTTACTGCCTTGAATGGCCTGTGCCATTGCCTCTCAATAGGAGGATGAAACGCTACTCTAGCCAGGCCAAGTACCCAGTAATGGCAGTTGGCGTTGAAATCTGACAAGGTAATGCACACCACTAAAATAAACTTTTGACGAAAATTACGTCATGTCATGTCCGGTGCCATTTTAACCGGCATGTTTCTGAGCTAACTGTTTCAAGTTGGGCGCCTGGGGTAACAACATTCTCATGCCCATAATGCTGTCTATCGTAATTCTGGCACGTGGGAGTCATCTCAATGACGAACCGCCACTGCTGAACCGTTGTCACGACCGAGAATGATAGCTCCTGCTCACAGGTGGCATGTGCGGCCCCCTGCCTACAGCAGTCAGTGTCTTTTGACAAGCCACAGTACCCTTTATGACTGAACTAATATGTCATTACAAAGCTTTGCTAGTCATGATAGCAAAGCTTTGTAATAACAAGATATGATAGAATGCCTTGAGGCATTACAAGGACTACTTTCCTCATACTGCTCTTAAAGGAACAAGTTTGACTTCTTCCCCTATTTGTTTATATAGAACACTGTGCAGAGGTATGCTAGACAAATGGGTGAGCGCCAATGGTAACTAATAAAAATCGTGCAAGCCATTAAATCAATAATTCAGCCCAAACTTCAGACTCAACAAAGTTTAACACGTGCCAAACTTTGGGGAAAATATTAATCAAGGTCTCTGTCAACGTCTGTGCGGGTGGATGGGTGGCACACAGCACACATGGTATCTAGTAAAGTCACGCAGAAAGTAAATAGCTCTATGCGAGCGGGCTTTTTTTTTTCTGAGGAGCGCATGACTGGTGGCTAACGTTCGATCTAACGCTAACACCGGGACTCGTCCATGCGGACCAGATAGGGTGGAGCTCAACAACGCAAACTGCCGTTATCATCTGTGCCTGAGTCACCACGGTCGGATTGAAAGCGAGTGAGGATTCTTGAAACAACGAAATGAACCATTTTCTTGACCAAGTTCTTTTTTTGTTTTTTTCTTCTTTACTTATAGGTATTTTTTTCCCCCATGAGCTTGCCGTTCATGATTTTGTGAAGCTGTGTGTGAGGCTTTAAGGCTGCATTGCACAGTTGTGTTTCGACTGTTTTTCACTGCCGTGGGAAGGGATACGTGTGTAATAAGACGATTACGATAATCTTATTGCAATGGTAGCTGGCGTCATCGCCAGCGGCTGCGATGGGCCGCAACTCAAGGAAACACACATGTATCGCGAAAAATAAACACTTTCAAAAAAGAAATTGAGTTTAATAGAATCAGTTCCATACCGCTGAAAGAAAGGGCACATAGTTATTTTAATTAACTTTTTATTCTCGCGCTCAAACAAGTAGTCGCTGAGCTTGCAGTATCGAGAATCCTCTTCCCCTTTCAATTAAAACCGAAGTGACACAGGCGCAGACGATAACGGCAGTTCACGTTGATGAGCTCCCTCTATCCGCTCAACATGGGCGAGTCCTGATGCGAGCGCTAGTTCCAATGTAAGCCACTAGTCAAGCTCTTCCCAGAGAAAGACTCCCGCTCGGATGGAGCTATGGAGCATCTGCATGACTACATAGTACCATGGCCAATCGGCATAACAAAGTATGCCAACTTGCTGGATGGCAATACGTGGTAGCACGTGTTGGCCAGAAAATCCATATTTATAAGAGTGCAGCTATATGCCCTTTGTTATGCAACTCGACCGGAAATGGCTATATGCACCACGAGGAGAGCTCACGCCATTCGGGTCACCCTTTTCGGATGGCGCATGCATCACTGGGGAGCGTGTTAAGCTAGCCCCCCGCCTGCGTTCACACCTTGCGGCGACAGTGTGCAGCTGCTAATTACAAAACTATTAAAGGGATGGTGAACCGTTATTTGGATTTAAAAAAAAAACAATGCCGTAGATGTAGACGGGACGCTACAATCTCTATAACATTACTAGTAAGGCGATATCTCAAATGGACGGCCGTATTTTTCAAAAAAAGAAGTCGAGATCGAACCAGGCCGACGAGGCGCGTGACCGTCAAGATACCTAGTTTCCTCCTCTCTTTGCTCCCTCAAGGCCGCGAGGCGGAAAAGACGCGAGGCCGTTCCCTCTCCTTCTCGGAGAAAGATGACGTCAACATTCCTACCAAATGCGCCTCTTTTTTTGAAAAAAATACGGTCATCGTTCGAGATATCGCTGTATGAGTGATGTTTAGGTGTTTGTAGCATCCCGTTGCATGCTTTTGGCGCGTTTTGGGGGAATCCAGATTTCGCTTCAGCATCCTTTTAACCCACTTGGCCCTCCCCCCATACACGCCGCTTGGCGGCGTGCAGCCAGCAACCCAAGCCCCGCTGTCCCCGCAAACTGAGTCCCATTCCATGTAGTTCAGCAAAGTTTCATCAACCTTTTTTTTCTCACTTTTTCTAGTGTTAATTGTAAAAAAAAAATTTCGTGAGTATCGCCAAATGCTCAGCAAAAAAAAAGTATGCCCACACTGGCAATTAAACCGGGCCCCGCTGCACATGAAGCAGCCACCTTACCACTGAGCTATGCCACCGCTTCGGAAACTCGTTGTAGCCAATCCTTTGATGAGAGTTTCGCGTTGTACATATAGTCATGTCCAGTCAATATGCACGACGTAGTGCGTATAGCTTTACTCTATTTATAAACCACAGTCCCTCATTCTTTCGCTCTTCTGCATGAATGGATTACCTGCTTTCTCAAGCACAGGACAGGCACATCAGGATAAACATCTCCGTTTACCCACTAGGTATAGTGTTGACTGCCTGAAGTATGTTGGCAGGGCAAGAGTATACCCCAGCGCTTTTAGGAAGCAGTCTGACCGCCTGATAATACGCTAGAGCAAATAAAGACAGGAAATGCCAGGAACTTTTCTTTTTTTTAAGAAACACACTCAAAAGCGAGCGGGGAAAATGCTACGAACTCAGAATTACCTCCAGTAGTTGTCCTTCCCGGTTATCGTGGATGATGCGAGGTATTGCAATCCTCTGCTTGATCATTGACCGCAGCAAGAGGTCTTCGGTTTCTGAATAGAAGCACAGTCCTTTAGACAAGGTCAATAACACAACCACATGCAATGCACCTGAGGGCAGTCACGTGCAAGGCATGTGACAGCCGTTCTATTAACGCAGCGTAGGGTACGTTGTCACGAGCCTCCGTAAGCGTTCCACATCGTGACATTAACGCTGTTAAAGATTGGCTGCGCGTGCCAAGGAAGCCCTTTTGCAGTACCCTGTTGCGATAGTGCAAGGCATCTTTACGAAGTTCGCTGCTGATTCCTTAACCTGCCGACTACACGTTATCAATAAAGACTCATGCAGCTGACGGGCCGACCCCGGAGGATAACGCGTGTGTACAGATGTCAGCCACTCGAGTCTACAGGCACATTAACCTACAGGGTCGGCTCGCGAGTGGAGCCTTGGCCGAGTCATCTATATCCGAAATGGCTGCCGATGGGCGCCGCCATGTTGTACAGACTAGCGGCATCACATTCGCAGATTTTGTGATCGGTGCCCGCCTCGATGAATTATGGGCCAGCATTAACTTACCTCCAAGCATGGCGACTTTTGCTTTGTAGTATCCGGCCTGACTACCATTCTCGCCTACCCAGAAGACCATCTTGGACTTCTCGTGGTCGAAGTCGTCCTCGTCTCCCGGCGTGAAGCGCTTGATCAAAGTCGTGGGTAGCACGGCCTTGTGCTTGTCCTCATAACGTACGTACGCGAACATGCTTGCTGGTGACGAAAGAACGCTACACCGAACCAGCCAGAAGCGATCCTTGAGCAGGCGCGGAACAAGAAAGAAAGGACTACAAACACAGTACGATGACACTGAAACAAAGAACAAATGGAGCCAACGGAGCGACAAATATAAAAACAACTATCAATGTGGCCAAGTCGTAGTTGTCGTAGTCGCGAATTTAATTATCGGCTAAAGGTGGGGAAGTGCTGTAAATTTATACTACCACGGAAATTGCTTAACTCAGAAGTATTTAATGAAAATTTAAGGAATTATTTAAGTCGTTATTATTAAACAGATTGTTCTAGAACGACGGTGACCCCGCTGTAGCTAGGTGGGACACCTGGTGTTAACGAAAGCTCAAATGTTGGCCAATTTGAACTTCAGCGAATTAAACTAAATTATTATTTTATAAAAACTTTTGCTTCGTAATTTTATTTAGTACTATGTACTAGTCACATTGTTTTATCTGCGTAATATGTGTACAATTCAACCCACGGATCCAACCTAATCCAAGCTCAAGCCGGTCCCTGGTTGTTGGACTTGGGTTTTCCGGTTTCCGGTTCTGCTGCGGTGTTGTGTATTCCCTTGTGTCGGTCGCCCGCCTTCGTATTGTTTTGCGAGGCTTCAGTTCCATATTTACAGCGCATCCGAAAGACTGAACCACGACATGACTCTCTGGTAACAGTTGAAATGGAGAACCTAATCGGCCGACCGACAAGAAGAAAAAAGTACCTCGAAAAGGGTGCGGAGTACGTCGTTCCGAAATCTACGCGGCATTACCACCACCAAAAGAAAGCACGCCTAGCCGAATCTGCGATGGGTTCCGCAGCTGCATTAAGCGTCCCATCTGCTGACCCACCGGGGCACTCGGCACCAGGCGTTAGCTTTCAGCAACCGGCAACACCAACCGACGAACAGCAGGGGTTAGTGCCGGAGAGCACCGCTGTCGACAACTCGCAACAGCGCCCCTGCGATGATGGCGTTGGATCGACCGGGTCTTTGGCCGAAGACGAACATCACTGGGAAGATCAAGACGGGGGGGGGGGGGGGGGGGTGCTGACCCACAATCAGACTGGGACGATCTGTCAGACTTCGGAGATTCTGACTGTCTTGGGTCGTCGTGCAAAGCCTCCATTGAAGAGATCGTACCGGAATATGACAATAGCTCCAGGGCTCCTCGAGACTTTGTTTCTGACGACCGTGAAGATCTCATGGGAAAATGCTTCGCCCAATTCGGCGTTTCAACTCTGCCCCACTCCAGCACCACTAAAGGCAGTGCTGTGGCCATGCTCATGTCAATAGTTCACGCACACAATTTCACATGGGGTGCGCTGGACGACATTCTGAAGCTACTAAACAAGATGTTTGGCCAAAATCAGAATGTCTTGTCAGGTAGCAAGGGCCTATTCCGAAAGCTGTGGAGCCAAAAAACATTCACAGTCTCAAAGAAGTACTACTAATGTGAGCGTGCAAACTGCTCTGGGCTTCTTCAAGATGACGGCGATGGAAAGTCGACGTGCACTGTGTGCAGCACTCCAGCTGACGAGGAAGCAGGACGCATCTACTTCACGATTCTGGATATCAGTCAGCAAGTGAAGCACGTAATCGCAAAAACTAAAGAGGTTCTCAGTCAGAATCTTGACGCCATTGCGACATCGCTTTCGAGCTCATCGGTCACGGACATCTCCAGTGGTTGTGTGTACCGAAACCTCAAGGAGGCCGCTGCAGTGAAGCCTGGAGACTTGACATTAACCGTAAATACCGACGGGAGCCCTGTGTTCAAGACGTCCCGCTCTTCCAAATGGCCGATCCAGTTCACAGTCAGTGAACTTCCACCAGAGGAACGGTTCCGCAACGCAACTCTTGCCGGACTCTGGTTTGGGAAAAAACACCCCAACATGAACCTCTTCATGAGCAAGTTTGCTGATGCCATGACGGACATGGACCCGATCCAGTAAACGTATGGGACAGCAGACTACAAGTCACAAGTTCACCTGATCTGCTGCTGTGCCGACGCTCCTGCACGTGCAGCGGTGCAGAACCATGTCCTGTATTCTGGATATTTTTGGATGCCCATGGTGTCTGATCAAAGGGGAGCATGTGGCAGGTAGGCAGGCACTCTGTACATTTCCTCAATCTGACATAATTGTGCAGTGCTGGGGGTTACTGCTTCTTATTGCTTGCCTCAAAGTACCACTTCTATGGTGTAAAACAGTCAAGCGTTGAAGTTTAGCAACCAGCATGGCAGACCAAATTACATCAGTTCAAGCTATGTATATTTTTTATGTATGAGATGCCAGTACAGTGGGCATCAAAATGAGCTGACTCGTCACGACGCTGGCCGGAGTGGCAAAACTCCCACATGAGGCATGCCTGTCGCGTTACTCCATTGAGAGCGAGGCTAGAAGGACTGTCGTGATTTCGTGAACAGGGGAGGGCGGTAATAATGATAAGGGGAACATCTAGGGCGAGCCTGGTGCCACTGTTTGTACATTAGCCTGTTCGTTTTAATGCATCATCTGAGAGAGCCGCACGCCATCCATTGTTTTTGTCTTTTTTTGTTTAAGGTCACTTGACACATTATGGTATGGAATTTGCGAAGATGGCTCATAGTTTTGAAGTTTGCTGGGGAAAAAATTAAAAGAAAGGGAGCAAGTCACAGAATTCACAAAAAGTTAACAAAACAATTTTCCCCCTTATTCTCAACACAAAAAGGAGACAATGAATCGCACACAACTCTCTTAGATGGTGCGTCAAACCCCACAGCCAGACTTGTAAAGAAGGTTGTTAAGTTCACCCTAGATTTGTGGTTTTCCTTTTTTACCATCCTCCCCCGCATATGAAATTGCGGCAGTCTTCCAGTCCCACATTCAATGACCGATATCGAGACAAGGGCGCCCGATGCGGGATTTTTGCCGCTCCAACCAGCATTCCAAAAAGCCAGCTTATTTAGACTGGCTTTAAAACTTCAACTACACCATGGCTCATAAAGCAATTAAAAATATGACGGATTTTGGTTCTGTGATGGTTATTGCCTTATCTAATATCTGCCGAGCCTTGCAAACACAAAGTGAAAACTGCGTTCACTTAACTCTAGCGCCCTTTTTTTAAGAAAGAAAGTTTGATTAAAAGAAAAAGGAATGCTCTGCATAAGCAAGTTTCGGAAAGTCTAGAAGGAATGGAATATTGTGTGCGTACTCGTGAAATTACATCGCGAAAGTGAGACTTGCGGCTCAGTAGTGTTATGTGTGAGTATACTTGTATAACGCTTGTGCCAGTATTGTTGTGCAAAGTGTGTGAAAGGAAAACTCAAACCGTTGCATTGCCTATTATATGTCTTTTCATTGGAGTGTTGGTGTCACATATGAAAGGTTTGCTTTTGAGATACCTGTGTTAGCTGTGGAACTGTCAGTAATAATGATGAGATTCATATGCTATAATTGCACCTTCTTATTTTTGCAGGATGCATACGCTACCTACAAGAAGAGGATGAGCCGGCTGAAAGGACAGCGGAATCCATATCAAGGGACGCAAAACTTGCGGAGCGCTTCCGGGAGCCTGTAGAAGGCATCAAAGGACCACCTGCGCTTGCCAGTGTGCCCAACTTCGACCCCGTCTGGGGGTGCGCTGTAGATTACATTTACTGTGTGTTACTCGGTGTCACAACGTAGTTGTCAGAGCTCCATCTAGGATCGTCAAATTCCGAGCAGAGATAAGCCTTTTCTATAAGTATTGGTATTGGTACGCCTTTTCTATAAGTATTGATATATTGGTAAGCCTTTTCGTAAAGATAACTACTAGCAAATTTTCTTTTTTTGGGGTTTTTCCAGACAGTTCTTCCTCTTGTAACGGCTCGTTTGAATTAGTGAATACAGAAAATACCGCTGGAAAGTGGCTACAATTAATCATGAGTACATGAGAGCAAACCAAAAATTGGGGGGCGACGACTCAAAGCATGCTGTGATTGGCAGCAGCAGCTGTTGCTTTGTTGGAACATGCGCTTTAGAAGGAAGCATCTTCGGCCCGCCTTTGCTGCCGTCTTCGTGCCTTTTTCTTGTACACGTGGAAACACCCTTGGCACATACGAATTGCCTCTCATTCATAATAGGCGCGGTCCTGTGGTTTGCTTTTCTCTTCTGTGGTTCTCCGTCTATACTGCTCAGTGTGGCGAGGTTGCCGTTCCCAGTCCTCAAACGGGAAGCAAATCTTCCATTGTCTGGCCATGTCTGGTCGGGGGGGGGGGGGGGGGGGAGGGGCAGGGCAGGGCAGGAGAGAACTGAGTGAGCACGCCCGGGCTCTTTGTGGACGTGCCGCAGAACCTTCCAGCTGCCAGTGCAAAATGTGTCAAACGCACGAGTGGCGGCTGAAGTGCATCATTGCATCACCTGCCGACCTGGTTCAGAGGCCAGAGAAAGGTGATGCAAGTGCTTGCAAGCATGTGTGTTCATCTACTCCTGTGTGACACGGGGCTTGCCCCAGAATCTATTGTAAGGTGCTGCTTCGCCAGCCGCCGTGTTAAGTGTCTGCTACAGATACGACTACTGGAGATAGTGCTTGCAGCTTTGCTGTGTATAATGCTGAGTAGGCGCACTCGGCTCCAGAGCGAACTGAGGTTTGCTTCAGACTGTGTGTTTCTTTCCTCTTCTCTTCTTTTTCTTGCTGCATGTACCTTTTGCAAGCTTGGCTATTTGTTTGAAACTGAGATATAGTGAGTATCACTCTTTCTGAATGGCATCTATAAAGCAACAAGTCATGACAAGTTTACTGAGCAATAAGCCCAGCTCATTGTAAAGCTGGGCGCGCCTGCTTGGCGGTATGCACCGCAAAACTGCAAGCGCTATCTCTATTGGTGGCATCCATACCAGATACTCATCACACTGGCCACTGAAGTAGCATGTTGTGCCAGACTCTGGGGCAAGCACAGTCGGATGGGCATGTGCTTTTCTGTGGTCTCGAAACCAAGTGAGCCGCCAGCAGATAGCGTAGCGATGCACTTCAGTTGCTGCTTGCATGTACTGGGGACTTCGTAAGGAGTCGGGTTCCTCATTTGTGGGTCAATGACAGAGCTTGTCTTCAAGATTTAGCTTGGTCTACATTGTTCCATTGAGCGCACGCAAGTGAACAATGTGTCGCCCAGAAGGTAGCTCAATCGGAAGCAAAGTACGCAGACCGTATTACCTTGTGTCGCTTACATGAGCTTGACACAGAATATAGTTATCCCGACACACATACCGCACCGGTCTGGTGAAAACAAGGGATCTTGAAACAATTTATTGCATAATCTGCAGCTTTAGATAGCCTGCACGACATCAACTGTTAAACATGTATACTCAAACAAAAATACCGTAGTAATATCCATAAGTGATAATCTCACATTTGCTTTTTGTATGGATGACCCCTTTTTCATTGGAAACTTGTGTGTACAATATTTTGTTTAATTAACCATTGCTCAAAAGCATGTTGGTTTATTTTTTGTAATTCTCAATGCAGGTCGCCCAGCGGTTCTCAGGACACTAAATGAACGGCTGCTCACCATCAAGCCTCCTCATTGTTTCACCCGCCTCCCGAGATCCCTTGCTGACAGGGCATTCTGGAAAGCTAGTGAGTGGAGGCTGTGGCTGCTGTACTACTGCCTGCCCTGCACCCTTGATGTCCTGCCCTCCCGGTACTGGAGGCACTTTGCTCGGCTTTCTCAGGACGTCCACATCCTGCTTTGGACAGAGATCACTCCATCAGTGATCAACTGTGCTGGTAAGAGGCAATTTGTTTAAAGAAAATTGAAAGCTTGCTTTTCTTTCTAAACAGCTCCTCAATGATTTTTTTACTGGTCTGAAACTTGTGATCAGGTTAGCCTGAGATAACGAGTAACATAAAGAAACAATTTTTTTGACAAATTTTGCATTATATTGGAAGTTATAAGCAAGTTAACATTGAAATCAAGCAAGAAAAAGGACTCCAAGATGTATAAGGCCCCTCCAATGGTATGTGCGAAGCGCTGCAGCGTCTCTGAAGACATCCGTACCGTCGTTTTATAGTGACTTTGCATTCAACCAGTCTCTGCCGTCTTGAAGAGGAGGATGGCGAGCTGACAACCGAACCCATGTTGAAAGTCATAGCAGATGATGCCAGTGGGGATCGTGCCGCTGCTCTTCGGAGGGGCCGTGCCAAATAGGCGTTGTTTTTTTGTTGTTTCCACACTTTGCAAACTCTATTTCTTTATTTTGTAATGCTGAAAGCTCAATAACAACTTCTTTTACAAAAGACAATGTTAGGAAAATGCATAAAATCTTACTTCTTATTTTATGTCCAGAAAAAACGTCCCACGCCTCTAACCCGTCACGAAGACATGCAGAGTAACGTTGGCTTTTCTCTGAAACGCTTGATGTGGTAAAATGCATGCAAGAAAACGAGCGCCGCAGGACGATGTTTAATGGCTGGAGCATAAACCTTCCACCACCAGTAAAAGCTTTTTGTACTAGGTGTGAGAAAATGATCTTGTGTCTGCCACGTGAAAATGTTTCACACAAGTTCTTTACGCGCGCAGCGATCACAGAAGACTGGCAAAGTAAACGGACAGCATTAAAAAATGTTTATTATTATGAGACAGCAGCAGTACGACCTTCGGTCTTGTTTTTTAAACAATGCCAACTCAGCTAAACGTCACAGTACTCAAGGTCACTACACGCTACACACAGTCCAAGTGCAACCTTTTCACAGGAGCAATGCAAACTCAAAACACAGAATCCCTTTATATGCCGGCGAAACTGTTAAAAGTACCAATGTCATTTCTTTCCCCTCTTGGGCTTAGCCATTCTACCAGCAAGTGAAGCACATTTCGACAAATAAAGGAGCAGAAAGTACTTCTTGTTTCAATATTTCCAATCACTGTCACTGATGAACGTCGTCTCGTGGTAATCCTAGGTCTGTCGAACGGACAAACACTTTGTAGAAGCATGTTTCAGCGACGACCCGACAGCGCAGACGGATGGGGAAAACAAAGATGGCACACTGTTCGCTTGTGTCACTACAAAATGGAGTGGTCTCTAGCTGTCATAGAACAAGTCGGTAGAGACGGTTTTCGGGCAACAAAATCATACTTCTGGAGGGTCGCCGTTGCCAGAAGGGTACAGTAACACGGCATATAGCAACTTTAGGTGGCAACTACTCGTCATTACCATTATTTAGAACTGCAAACATCTCATTTTCACTGTCATCAGATCCTGTATCCCAAACAGATTCAGCACCGTGAGGTTCGATAGCGTAGGCTCGCCATTCTGAAACAACGGAGTTGCAGGCAGGCCCAAGTACAGAGAAAGTAATGTGAACAAAGGTTTGCACAAGCCTCAACAAGTGACACTGCAAAGCATGAAAGATGCTTTTTCCAGATAGCCCATGAATGATACTGCATGTAAAAGATTCAGAACCTGACTTTAGCCAAGAATGGCAGGAAGTTGCATCAGAGTGCTACTTTAAGTGCAAGTTTGTGTGCCCGTGTATAGTCGGGCATGGCTCTGAAATTGTTTGTAGACTGCTGACGTTCAAACATTTGCAGTCTTTCTTATAAACTAGTGCAAACTGGGCTTACACGAGCTAAGTTAATCAAATAGGCCTTCAATCTGAGAAAGCAAATTATGTTAGAAGACTGTTTTTATCGAATTATGAATTTCCTACTTTTGAGTTTGTTTTCAGAAAGCACAGTTACCTCCATCCATGCTCAAAAATACACTGGCTATTTTAAAGGTGGCCTGACAGTATTTGAAACCAGGGTGTCGAACCGGAACCGAACCGAACCAAAAACCGGAACTGAACCGGTATTTTTTCCGGAACTGAACCCGAACCCGAACCGTTATATTGTTATCGCGATAAACCCGAACCGGATTTGAACCGGAAAAAAATAACGGTTACCGGCTCATGTCAAAACGGTTCGGCCACGCGCTGTTGACAATGAATGTGCTATCAATGCCATTTGTTTTTTAAGTGCCGTCAACTGACACACAGCTCGCTTACATATTTTTCTTCTCCACTCAGTCTTAGGAATATAAGCGCTGCATCCATCAATCTTGACAAACGCTGCATTCATGAATCTTGAAATAGGAACCAGTATTTGCGCTGGTCGCGGCTTGCACGGAAGAAAGAGAATTAAAAAGCTGTGCAAAAAGAAAAAAAAAATCGCGTCACGGGATTTCATTTTCCTACAATCTCGTAAATCCTAAATGCTGCTGTGTGCTCATTTCATAACACGTATCTAGAACGTGATGTTGCAATTTTTTTGTTATTTTGATGTTATTTTGATTTTGTTATTTCGATGTTGCAATTTTTCATTTATAATTTCCGAACCGGTTCGCGGATCGAACTAGTCGAACCGGAACTGAACCGCAACAAAATAAATTTACCTGAACCTGAACCGTAACCGAACCAGTATTTTTTTCGGTTCGACACACTGTTTGAAACAGTAAAAAAGAAAGGTGTAGTGTATTTAATTGCTAGTCATTTTTAAGCCCATTTTGAACCGCAAGTCTGGTGACATATGGTTGACAGATGAGCGCCCGCTGTCACGCCTCCGGCGCCTCTGCTGGATTCTGTGCTTTGCATCCTGGTTAGATTCTTGTGCACAAAAAGGGGCGTAGCATGAGCTTCAATCACATTTTAGTAGCAAAATAGACGTCGCATGGGCATAATTTTTGGAATTTCACGTCGCTTAGAGCCCGTAGAATGAGTTATCACCAAGAACAGACAATCTCAGAAACATCTTTAGCGCACTTTTAACAAATCATGCCTCCTCGTTGAGGGGAAAAGTTTTATTATTGAAGTGAAGAAATAAAGGCAGCAGGTTTTTCTTTTACAAGCAATACATTATTCTCACCAGCCGTTCGACGCATGAGTGACGCCACTATAAGTTCAGTTCACTAAAAGCAGGTTGCAGTGCACAAGGCCCCTCGTGGCATCTCACGCCCTGCTTGCGCACACCCCCAGCGGGGCTGTCGCACGTGCAGGAAGACTAAACTTTCTCCCATGCATTGCGGCAGCGGTGGCGTACCTAAACTGGCTGATGAGATCGGTCTAAGGGGAGCTAGGGGAATTTATTTTCTATGTTGTCTCTCGGCCCAGTTGCGAGTGAGCGCTTGTCATTCATACGTTTCTTTTTTGCCCTCATTTTTCGTGCAGTTTTATAATCAGGATGAATAACTACCAACTAGCCCGACCTTCAATTCTTCTGGAGTATGGCAGTTACTCATGCTGCCACCCAACTGCAGCTATTTTTGCAACTTTTATCACGCTGCCTCTATGCAGCAAGTTGTGAAACTTAAAAATTATTTAGCTCTAGTTCATGCCATTTCCTGGGAACATGCTCCTGTAATATAAAAGAATGTTAGAAGATTCAGTTCGAAAGACGCTTAGACGTCCTCCGAGCTAGTTAAGAAAGATGCATGTGCGAGTATATGAGCTTCAAGGTCCTAGCGCTGTGAACAATTATTCTATTTCTAAATGTTCTTATGCTTTGCTATAAAAACCTCTACATTGCTCTTTTCAGAACAGCTGCTCAAGAAGTTCATGGCACGAGTCCCGAAGCTCTACGGGGAGACGGCCTTGACTTTTAACATGCATCAGTTGCTGCACCTGGCCAACTCCGTCCGACAAATGGGGCCGCTGTGGGCAAATTCGGCATTCACTTTTGAGGCAGGCAATGGCCGACTTTTGCGTCATATAACTGCGGCAAAGAGAGTTCCTCTGCAGGTTGCAGAGAGGGCAGTCATGTCGCAAGAGTTGGAGGCAGCACTAAGCCATGAACTGCTGTCAGCAGACACGAGGCTGTTCTGCAACAGGGTGCTTGGCCACCGCCATTTGAAAGATGCGTTTTATGTTGACGGAGGTGTCATGCTTGGCAATGCTATGCCTTTGGGTGATCTCTCTAGAGAGGAGTCTGCTGCGCTCCAAGAAGGCTTGGGCTTCTGCCCGTCGTCTGTGATGGAGCATAGGCGACTGGTTCTATCGGGACAGCTCTGCCAGAGTGCACAGTACACGCGCGCGACAAAAAGCAACTCGACAGTAGTGCGGTGTGAAGATGGCAGGGTTGTCATCATTTGGAGGGCACTTCATATAAGGGGTTCTGGTAGTGATGAGGGTGTGCTACTGTGCAAAGAACTCACCTTCAAAGATGGTGGCTCCATCTTCCCCTCTCACATCAGGGAAGTGGTCGCTGTGCCTCACGGCACATTTGTTGTAGTGATGCCACATGCTGTGTCTCAGGTGTGCCTTCAGATTAAGTTTGGACCTGAGAGGTCGTATATCTGCTTCCTTCCTAACGTTATTGAGCGTGACTAGGTTGCATGCCTTAAAGGGGCGGTGCAACGATATTCAATTGGAATGTTTTCACTTTACACAAGCTTGCTGGCACTAGTGGGACTCAAGAATACTCGCACGCCACGCCACTGACCAAGGAACTCCTTTGTGGCGCTCTAATTTCGAGGACAGAATCGAGTGTTTTCATTCAATCTCACCTTCGCAAAACCTGATGACGTAACTGGGCGGTAGCAGTACTGCCCAGTGACGATATTTGAATGCGGCTCATTGATTGGACCCGAGCATGGCGTGGGCACTCGATTTGGGATCGTGATAATCGATAGCTCAAGAAACATTCGGGAGTGGCCCGTGTCCA
Source organism: Ixodes scapularis (assembly GCF_016920785.2). Classification (NCBI taxonomy): domain Eukaryota; kingdom Metazoa; phylum Arthropoda; class Arachnida; order Ixodida; family Ixodidae; genus Ixodes; species Ixodes scapularis. The sequence goes on along the minus strand of NW_024609883.1, from coordinate 14,230,277 downwards.
ATCGCTGGAATGACGACAACAGCCGAACCCTAACAATGGCTGAACTCAGCGCATGCCCTGTGCCTTGCCAACCCCAGTGCATGGCTATGATCAACATTGGCGACATATAATCGGCTCCAGATAACGTGGCCGCTTGTTCTGGCTGCGAGTTGAGGGGGTGAACTCTGCTCGTTTTTCTTTTTTTTTTCTGCAACTTCGATTGCAAAGCGGTGAAAAACGAACGGGTATTTCACAACTAATTAACGTCAGGGATCCGTTCTAAGCGGTTTTTGCGCAAAATACAAAAATCGTTGCATCGCCCCTTTAAACATGTATCTCTAATCAGCTTTTTGCTCTGCTGTCCAGACCTGAGACTGGTCTACTTTGTCGGCATTTTTTGTCTGTCAATAAGATGTCATAATTTTCATGTGTGATATTTCTTTTCATATTTCTGGTTTATTGCTGTGCCACGTTTGTTGAGAAAATGTTCGGAGGTTTTAGAAACCACGGCTTTTCATTATTGTCTTTCTCAAATGATTTAAACGTCGTTGTGCCGACAGATATAATTTTTTTTCACCATTTTGTTTTTTGGTGCTTTTCTTTCTAAATGAAAGTTTCATTTAAATTCACCTGTTGAATGCGATTGTATGTGTTCTTGCCATCTATTTAATGTTATAGGGTATGTCGTTTTGAATGCAATTATACTTTGTCTCACCCTACGATAGACGACTAAAGCCAAAGCTACGAGTCGCTAGGTCCAACGATAAGCCAGCTGGATCCATGTGGTGTGTTGCGCCTGTATACGCACATCGCGGCTCGTAGCCTTGGCTTTAGTACATTGTAGGATGAGACAAGATATAGAAATGCTACATTTCCATAATCTTTGTCTAATTTTGCTTAGTAGTTTACTTTTTAGTTGTTGTGATATGTTTGCCTAATAAAAAGCCCTGCTTTGCAATGAACCACAAATCTATGCTTTTTATTGAGTGGTAGTTAGCCACTCATGTGGATGTTCAAAATGAAATGTAATAATGACTTCTTGCAAACATTCCTTTCTCACACCTGTGTATGCCTTTTTGAAGCTGAAGCTAGAACATATAATATAGATGCTCTGCTCAGATGCCATATTAGGGTCGACTGTGTCTCGCCGAGTGTTCAGGCCACGTAAAACTAGCGATGACGAACCAGAAAAAAACATCCATTGATGATTAGAGCCCCATACTGCCTAGAAAGGCATTGACTTCCTGCATTCCTGCAAGGGGAGGAAGCGGCCGAGTGGGCTAACGCGTCTCAGCTCGGAGCGTGGAGCGAAAGCTTGCGCTGGGAACCTCCTCAGTTCGAGTCCCCGCCGCCCCCGCCCGTTTCGGTCTGGATGAGTTTCGTACCGGCACGCGTTCGTGTAATCACTACTGCGTGATGCACGTTAAACATCCCAGGTTAGCGGTTGTACTGCATTGGCTAAATTTATCATCTACAGCTAAGAGACTGATTACCCGCTGAGGCGCATCTCCATTAAGGCTGTATAAACATAAAGAGCAAACCAATTCTGCGCGCGTACAGTTCACCGCTGTTGACTCCACTTCACTCCGTTCTCCCGATGAAGTGTGATGGAACGATGCTCCGCATCACCCCATGGTTCCCCTCGGAAAGATGGTGTATTTTTTTTTCAATTAAGATTAGGTGAGCATGTTAAAACAATATCAAGTATGTTCGCTGTTGCATCAGTAGCAGGTGTTGGCATTGTGACTAGTTAAATTAAGCTGAAGTCGTCGCGGAGACCTAAAAGAAATCAACATTCCGAAGAATGGATAAAAACGTAGGGGAACGCACCAGACAAAACAATACTGGGACAGCTAAAATGACCAAAGATATCTATGAATGACGAAAATAATCCCTGGAGAAGGGGAACATGAGGGACAAAGGACAAATACAAATCTCCAAACACAGCTAGGTGACTGGTGAGCGACCGAAAAAATCCGCCTGGTACGGGTATCGAACCCGGGACCTCTCCATTACAGGTGGAGCGCTCTACCAACTGAGCTAACCAGGGGTTAGACGTCAGTAAAGCAAACGGGTTTTATCAGCTGCCACCAGTCTAACATCAACAAGGGTGAAGCTTGCAATTTAATGTTATAATTATAATGCAATTAAATGCAAGGGAGCAAGCGAGCTGAAAAAGAATGACGAAAATAATCCCTGGAGAAGGGGAACATGAGGGACAAAGGACAAATACTAATTTCCAAACACAGCTAGGTGACTGGTGAGCCCTGGTTAGCTCAGTTGGTAGAGCGCTCCACCTGTAATGGAGAGGTCCCGGGTTCGATACCCGGACCAGGCGGATTTTTTCGGTCGCTCACCAGTCACCTAGCTGTGTTTGGAGATTTGTATTTGTCCTTTGTCCCTCATGTTCCCCTTCTCCAGGGATTATTTTCGTCATTCTTTGTCAGCTCGCTTGCTTCCTTGCATTTAATTGCATTATAATTATAACATTGAATTGCAAGCTTCACCTTTGTTGATGTTAGACTGGTGGCAGCTGATAAAACCCGTTTGCTCTACTGACGTCTAACCCCTGGTTAGCTCAGTTGTTAGAGCGCTCCACCTGTAATGGAGAGGTCCCGGGTTCGATACCCGGACCAGGCGGATTTTTTTGGACGCTCACCAGTCACCTAGCTGTGTTTGGAGATTTGTATTTGTCCTTTGTCCCTCATGTTCCCCTTCTCCAGGGATTATTTTCGTCATTCTTTGTCAGCTCGCTTGCTCCCTTGCATTTAATTGCATTATAAATATCTATGAAAGACGCTGGAAACATTTTTATAATCCTATGAAGAACATCACCAAGCTCATTGAGGAATGCACCACCGCAACTCGCCGGTCTATAGCTATCTGAAAACAAAGAATAATGAATCACGCACTCAAATGGACTCAAGAATAGTGACTGCTTTTCCACACTATGATTTAAATCCATTGCAGGACTGTATTAATCACCTCTCCACCAGAGCTAACTTTTCTATCCTGGCGATAAACATTGAAACGCTTTCCAGGTGCGAAAAGTTTGCTGTCATGTATACCAATAGAAAGCAAGATTTCAGTGAGGATGACTTAATCGGTTGATGATTTTTGTATAATAGCACTCAGCACGTCTCGCTTCTTCATGACGCTACTAATACTTGAAAAAAAAAACACGAAAATATGTTTTCAAAAAGGCAGAGGATGCGCTTTATTGTTTTAATGTTGCTATGACGAGCGTGTTTGCGGAGGACTTGCGAGAATCCTTTGTTCTGGATTGCTTGCTCCGACGTGCAGAGGACCCACACGTTCATTGACAGTTCCAATTCCTGAGTTATAAACAAAAACCTTTTTACCTAAGTGGTGGTTGTTGTAACGGAAAATAAATCTGACGTTCGGTTTCGTACTCTTTGTGAATTTGATTAATTTACGTCGAGTAGCACGTGTAGCAGATAAAACATTCGCGATCACAAAATGTCGACAATTCTAAAAGCTGATGTGCAATTTAAAATATTATCTTTTTTTTTCAAGTGCGGAAATTGAATGAATAGGTAATATTTAAGCTGCTCTTCAAGATTTGACAAAACAAAAACCAATTGAAACTTCATATTCTTTCTGCAAACTCTCTTAGATGTACTGCGAGTACATGAAGCCGAATATGCCTACCGTGATGTCACACAACATACTAGGTATGTGAATATTTCAAGAGAAACTACTTTGGTATGTTTTGGGAATATCCTGGGAATATTGTGCATTGTCTGGAGAGTTGTGTTCAGACCTCGGAGAGCCAGCTCGGCTTCCTCGACCTCCACGGTGAGCAGTGACATGTTGTCCGCCGCTGCACCGCCAGTGGTGCCTGCGTAGGTACGCACACAGTCCTCCTCCTACCCAAAGCAGAAACAAACTGAGTATTTCGGCACGCCGCAGCCGCGTCCAATGAGCCCAGTGCGCTTGCAACAAGGGCAGACTTGCGCGATCCTTGGGATGACGACGAGGATGTTGCCTCACTAAAGCCTGAGGATGTGTGGCATCTTGTGCGTCGTGACGCCGCTCTTTAACATGCTGCACACGATGTGCGTCGTGGATTCGATGCCCACAAACCCCTTGGCGCGCCTCTTCGAGGCCGTGGCTTCAGCGACTTCCTCATACTCCCCAATAAGCAAAATTACGGCAGCGTCAGAATCGCCGCCGTGGCTAAGCGTACAAACGAATAATAAGCATGAGTGGATTAATCTTATACATATCGCGAAACCGTAACCAATATATTAAATTAGAAAAATTTTTATGAAGTAAAATTTAGGGCATCAACCCAAGAAACAAAGAGAACTCTAGGAAATGTTTTCGACCTAGCACAAACGTATGTCAGAGAGTTACGCAAGCTACAAGTAACAATTCAAAGATATTTTACACTATCTGGTACACCATTGACTAAACAACATTTATATCTGGGCTATAAACCACACTTCATTGCGCATAGTTTGACTACATTTCATATTTTAGGTCTTCATTTATCTTTACCTTTCACATTTTTGTAAATCGCGCATTGCTACTGCAATAAAGATCGTTTTTAGTACTGTCCCAGGTAGCACAGAGTTCTGGGCCAAAACTTGGCTTTCGTCTTGGAGGTTAGGGCATTGAAAAGCCCGAAGAAGTCAAACTAGAGCCAAACCTGACCTTCCTCGGCAACAGTCTGGGTATTTTGGTCCTAATTCGCCAAGCAAGTGAGAAACCTAGGCTTCACTGCCTGGTAGTTCGGCTATCATCTTGCATCTTTAGGCCTAAATCGCCTAATGAATGCCAGAGTTAGGTTTACTGCCCGGTAGTTCGGCAGATATTTGGCATTTTTGGGCCAAAATTGCCAAACAACTCCCAAAGTTAGGCTTCACTTTTTGATAGTTCGATTGTCATCTGGCACCTTCAGGCCAAAATCGCCACAGATGTGCCACGGTTAGGGTTACTAGCTTGTAGTTCGGTTGACATCTGGCAACTTTGGGCCCAAATCACCAAACAAGTGCCAAAGTTAGGCTTCGCTTCCCTATAGTTAGGCTTTCATCAGGCATTTACGGGCCAAAGTCGCCAAACAAGTCCCAAAGTTAGGCTTAGCTTCCCGATAGTTCAGCTGTCATCTGGCGGCTACCGGCCAGTTTTCAAACAAGTGCTAGAACTAGGCTTAGCTTCCCGATAGTTCAGCTGTCATCTGGCGGCTACCGGCCAGTTTTCAAACAAGTGCTAGAACTAGGCTTACTGCCTTGGAGTTCGGCTGATGAGGTATTTGATGTACGCGGGTGGTCTTCATCTTAATTAAATAGAAATCAAGTTTTATTCGGCTGGCCACTTTATCTTATTTTGGGTGTCTTTTGATTTCTCCAGTCCAAAGGTTGGCTAAATGTTCTGTCGCGCCTGGACCAGCTTTAGCAAACGCAGATTGTGCCGGATGTTGTACTCGCGCGTAGGTACACACGCAAATGTCCGGACGCTCCGTGAGGGTGGTTCTACATTAAGGCGTGTTCACAACGGCGATGCGATCTAGTTGCACGATAGCTTTCATCGCAAAAGCGACCATCGCGGGCAAGAAGCGACGCGATTTGAGGAGTCGCTTGCTGACCCGACTTTTTTCGATGCGATCTAGTCGCGGAGAGTCTGAGTCAATCAACGGCGTTCGGTGCGAGAGTTTTTGAAAAGCGACTCGCCTAAAAAGGCGTTGGACTCGCTCATCGCGTACGCCAAAACTACCATAATTTTTTTTTTGCAACGGAATTTAGTAGCATCGCGCAACTGCTTACATCCTTGGTTTGAATACGGCTTCACAGATAGTGTTTCCATCGAGATAGCGCAGTGCGAGACAGATGTGCGCACGTCTCCTAAACAGATATCATTATTAGGCGGCGCATTGCAAACGCGAGCGTGCCTCTGTGCCTGTCTTACATTGCAATTGAGCACTGTCGAATCCTAGCGATAACCATGTGCGGAAACGACCGCAGCTCCTTGGTACCACTCCCGCATCACACTTGGGGAGTCCAACTAAAATCCCAGAACTACTACTATTTTAGCGTGTTGGTGCTTTTTAAACATTTAGAAAGTGGAGACACATAAGGGACGAGACAGACAGGACAGTCTTTCAGCTTCAACAACATTAATTTTGGGCTTCAAGCTCAAAGCCCGCCCGCTCCGTGGGTGTAGGGAAAGGGAAATCTTGGGGGAGAGAGGAAGCGGAGGTAGTGTACGCGATCCCACTGTCCAGAGGGGCCAGGTACATCGGGCAAATGGAGCGATGCCTCAAGGACCGGCTCCGAGAACATCAAATGGACGTGAAAGAGCTGCTTCTTGTTCTCAGCACCTCAGAGTCATTCACGGGAGAAAATATCCCGGCTGCACTCCTAATTTCTCCGGCACGACAGCCACGGGATGCTACTGCGAGCGAGTCGGGAGTGAAATACTTGAGGCCTATATGATGACGACAATCCCGCGAAACCTAAGCGCCCCTTCCATTTCGCTCTCAAGAAAGGAGATTCTTTTTCTGGGGCCCACAATGGGGAAAGCCGAACGCTGACAGACTAGGCAAGGCAGCAAGGTCACCGGCAGAAGCAGCCTTTCCTTTCTTTCCGTTATCCCGAACTCTAGCCCCCTCCTTTCCTCTCCCTTCCTCGTTTGGCAACCTCCTCACTTCTTCCGCTTCCTTTTTCCACCAAGATTTCCATCTCCCGTACTCCACGGAGCGGGCGGGCTTTCAGCTTCAAGCCGAAAATAATCGTTGTTGAAGTTGAAAGTTTGTCCTGTCTGTATCGTCAATTATGTGTCTCCACTTTCTAAATGTTTGAAAACCCCGGAAGCGAGGATTTTTTAAACGTTGTAGGTTTAGAAAGAGTTATATACGTAAAGACAGGGGACGGAACAACACATGTGTTGTCCCGTCCCCTGTCTTTACGTATATAACTCTTTCTAAACCTACATCATTACCAACGCGCTCACTAACAGGTGTTTTAAACGTTAATTTCAAACTTTTGAGAGGAACAACACAGGCACATCTTTCTCTCGCAATCCTTCAGTCCCTCCCTCTAACCAAAGGTGAAAGTTGAAATCCCAAGCCTAGGCTAACCTCGCAGTACAGCTAAAGCTACAGGGGAGAGAGCTATGCCAACCAGTTCAAGAGGAGGGAAAGGGGGAACGAGAGAGGAGGGCTGGGATCCCCCGTCCTTTATTTCCCTCCTTTTGAACAGGTGTGGATGCACTCTCTCCCTGTAGCTTCTGTATTGAAAATTCGCATTAGTTTGAGACATTTCTGTGTCCAATAAACGCATATGAATCATACAAGATATATAGGAACATATAAGAACCATAGAAGAACCATATAAGAGATATAAGAACTCTATAAGATATGTAAGAACATACAAGCACCATATAAGAAACTTTGAGCAGTGTCTTATACATTTCTTATATTTTCTTATACATCTTATAAATCTTACATAGTTCTCATATGGCTAATATATGCTCTTATATGTTCTTATATATCTTGTATGGTCCATATGTGTTTTTTGGACACAAGAAATTTCTTATGCAAATTACTTCTTTCACTAGGGTTTGGCTGTACTGCAGGTTTTTTTCCCTTTTTTATAAGTTGTTTTCTTTTTTTTTTTACACTCAAGCATCGAAAATTCAGAGGGAGCATAGCTGCGTTGTTGATGTCCCTTCAACCTCGCCTCTTGCGAATCCTCCCCACCTGCTTTTTCGTCTTCAGTGTGGCTCTCAGCGAGCTCGACAGCTGCTTTCAGCAAATCAAAAGGGTAGAGCGAAATGCGTGAACTCTCTATGTAGGACGCGTAGGACAAAAACGTTTGGACGGAAATTTGTCACGTGATTCTCTCGGTCACGCTGATGGGATCTTTGGCTCTGTTGTTTTCGCCTAGCTATAGAAATAGGCGGGCCACATAGGTCTGATTTTCCAAATGCGCTCTTCACTGTCCTATTTCTTTCGTGCGTTGCACACGCGGCCGAGTTTTTTCGTCGTAAATGGACGGAATATGTACATGTCAAGTTTTCGGTAACAGCTACCTTATTCACCGGAGTTCGTGGAATTCTTGTGATGTGTTTGTTGGACACGATTCGAACAAAAATTGCTCTTCGCCGACGTCGAGACATCAGTCGAATGTGCGCAACCTTTTTTCTCGGGTGTGTTTGTGGGTTTCTGAGTTGGATTATGCATCTATCAAGAATTAGATGATATCGCTCTTTTTATGGTAAGTACACTGCAAGCATGTTCTGATAGTAGTTATGCTTTCCTCTCAATCTCCGCGGTTTTTTGTATGATGAGTTTTGCTTGGAATGAGGACAGTGATAACTCTATTTTATAATTTGCTTCTCGTTTTACAGAGAAGTGTGACCTTTGTAAATATGTTAAGAATACGCTGTGTGTAATGGTAGTAGTTTCATAAACTTCTGGGAGCGATAAAAAATTTGTTTGTCCGTAAATGTATCTGGATATGCAACAAATGATATTCAACGTACATATACTTGCACGACGTCCGACCGATACGGAGCAGACGCACCGTAGAGTATTCGCACAATATTCCGCGAACGCTAGGCCGGGGTAAAGTGCCTGTACGGCAATTCCTGCCGAATATCAAACGATGGTACAAAACTGGACAGTTGAGCGATATTGGAACCGACTTTCGGCCGGCACTGGCACGATACTGCAAAGTATTTCTGTGCTGCTTAGTAACAGAGGTGATGACATCTGACCATGGTGTTTCCAACGCTTATTTAATTTATTTTTCTTCTAGGGCGCTTGAAAGACCACTTCTGTGACACACCAGAGATATTCCAAACTTGGGCAGGCCTCTCGGTTTCTTTGCCACTTTTGGCACTTATTTGGCACTTCAGTGGGTAGCCAGAGAAGACCCATACTTCGGCATGCCCCGAATCACCAGATTAAGATTTACTGCCGCAGTTATCGCTCACGTCTGGCACTTACTTTGGCAGAACTGTGGCGCACCAGAGAAAAGCCAAACTAGGCATGTCCAAAATACAAAATTAGGCGTTACCTTGGCAGTTATGACTCAAGTCTGGTACTTACTTTGGCACAACTGTAGTGGACCAGAGAAAAGCCAAACTCGGCATGGTTGAAATACCCAAGTTAGGCGTTGCTTTGGCAGTCATGTATCAAGTATGGCACTTACTTTGGTACAAGTGTGGCGAACCAGAGAAATGCCAAACTTGCTATGGCCTAAATACCCGAATTAGGCGTTGCTTAGGCAGTTAGGGTTCAAGTCTGGCTCTTATTTGGCAGAGCTGTGGCGGACCAGAGAAAGGCCAAACTTGCCATGTCCGGAATACCCAAAGTAGGTTTTTCTTTGGCAGTTATGACTCAAGTCTGGCACTTACTTTGGCGCAACTGTGGTGGATAAGGCAAACTTGGTGAGGCCGAAATGTCCAAATTTGGCGTTGCTCTGACAGTTATGGTTGAAGTCTTGCAATTACTTTGGCAGAACTGTGGCGGAGCAGAGAAAGGGCTAACTTGGCGTGTTCGAAATACCCGAATTCGGAGTTGCTTTGGTAGTTATGGCTCAAGCATGGCACCAACTTTGGCGCTCGTCTGGCGTGCCAGAGAAGAGCCAAACTTTGGCATACCCTAGGGTCGCCCAACTAAGGCTATATTTATAAGCACCGTAGTTTGGCACTGATGAGTGCCATGGCGCATAACTTAACTGCGGCAAAGTTGGGCCCTTATGTTTGCCATACCTTTGCCCAAGTTGGCCATTCCTCTGGCGTGCTACCTGGGGTGGTTTAGTCCTTCGGGAAAACAATTCAATACCCGGTAACAAATTATGGAGCCTTAACTAAGCAATGTGAAAGCTCTCCGAAATACACTCAAAATTGCCTATAAATACTACAGTTCCTAACAAATAATACTGCGCAGAAAAGGTCCACCTTGTTTTCACACCGCAAATATTGACTAATTTATCTGTCTACGGCAGCGGATCGTCATTACATATCTCTTCAATATTGGCTTGTGGAAAAGTTTATCATAGGTTAAAATATAACAAGTGCTTTCGTGACTCCACACGACACATTTTTTCTGTTACTTCTACCATCCATAATCACAATGATGCAAAACGGATATCTGCCTAGATTTTAACTTTAACTGTGGCTGCGAAACTTCTGTGAATATTTACGCAAGGAGGCGTCTTTGTTAAGCAAGCCGGTGACATGATATGGTGTAAACTGAGGGAGAGCAGGAGACCAACGTGCGTGGGAACGCCAAAAGACCTAGCTCTGTTTTGGAATGAATGGTTGGTAGGAGCCAAACTAGGGGCGGCCTTTGTCTCTAACTCAGGGTTCGAACGCGTTCGATGCGAACGCTGAACGCCTAACTCTGGTGTTTGGCGTTTGAGTGCGTTCGAGGAGTGAGGAAAGTCAAATGCAAGTAGCTTCCCACCTACACACCTATTGTTCTATTCAGAGATCTGAATTCTGACATCCCGGCGCCCTTTCAACTTCTCGCTTCTTTCTCAGTCAACTCCCCCATTCTTGTGTCAATCATGCTTGAGCGATTCTGGAAGGTGATGTGTATACTTTAGCGCTGACGTGTCACACTTGGCGGTAGAGTATAAAACGGGGTATGATCAAGTTTTCGCCACCAATCGCTCTTAAAGAAAGACCTGAGAAGACGCTCTTCCGAAGCCTGTCTACGATGCGAGCCTTGATTATTTTCTCTCTCCTACTTTTGCATGGGTAAGATATCCACGCCATCGTGAATTGCATATTACTATAGAGTTAGGCTTACCAAAATGTTTAAATATCGGTGGAATCGCCTTGATATGGTTATGTGGGCAGGCTTCAGTTGTTATCTCAAAAAGGTAAAGTTGTGACTTTGTCAAGTCACAACTTCACCTTATTAACTTTTTTCAGAACTATGCGCATTCTCTCAATGTTTTTTTGTTTTTTTGTTTTTTAACGCATAATGTGTTTATGAGACGGATTTTATGCCAAAAGTGTCACGCTCGCGCGTGGTGAGCATTCCTTACACGGACGCCAATGCAACCTAAGGGATGCAGATCCCATAGCAGGATGATCATAGGTGTAGAAAGCATGTATAAAGCAAAGTCAGTCGTAATCATTTATAAGTAACAAGGCGCTATTAATCGCAACAAGCCCGACGTACTAAGAAGGTCAGCGGGAATCGCACCTCTGGTCATGCGGTCCGCAGTAGAACGCTTTTTTCTCGGAACCACAAGGAGGTGAAAAGGCGCGCAAGCACCTGGAATAAATATCACCTGTCACGGGCGGTCACTTCCGGTAGCATGCGACTGTCCGCGACGACCGACGCTTAGTCCAGCATATATACAACGCAGACGACCATCAACGGCTAGTAATACTTAGACGAGCATACTTTGTCCGCAGTCAACCGTCGGCAGGGTCATACTTAGTCCAGCATACTTTGTACTCCGATGAACCTCAGTGGCGAGTGAGACTTTGTTTAGCATACTTAGTCCGCAAAACGCCGTCGGCGGCGAGTTGTAGCTGCTGTAATATACTTAGTCGTGGACGACAGGCGGTGACAAGTCACACTTACTCTTGGATATTTAGTCCGGAATCGCCCACTGTCGGCGAGTCAGCCTTAGTCCTGTATACTAAATCTGCATGTGACCGTCGCCTGGAAGTCATACTTAGTCCGTAGGCGACCCTTGGTGGCGAATCAGACTTAGTGCAACATGCTTAGCCTGCGGGCGAAAGTCGGCGCGGAGTCATACCGCAGGTAGCACGTCAGAGGAATGCCCAACTTAGGCAAATGTCTGGCAAACATAAGGGCCCAACTTTGGCGCATTTAGATTTTTGCGCCATGGCACTTATCAGTGCCAAAGTACGGCGTCTAACTATGGCCTTAGTTGGGCGATCCCAGGGCATCCCACAGTTTGGCTCTTTTCAGGTGCGCCAGAGTGCCAAAGTTGGTGCCATACTTGAGCCATAACTGCCATAGTAAATCCTAATGTGGGAATTCGAGGCATGGCAAGGTTTGGCGTTTCTCCGGTCCGCCAGAGGATCGCCAAAGTTGGTGCCATACTTCAGCCACAACTGCCTGAGCAACGCCTAATTTCGGTATTTGAGACGTGCCAAAGTTTCGCTTTTCTCTGGTCCGCCAGAGGACCGCCAACGTTGGTGCCATACTTCAGCTATAACTGCCCTAGTAAATCCCAATCTGGGAATTCGGGGCATGCCAAGGTTTGGCGTTTCTCTAGTCTGCCAGAGAAGCGCCAAAGTTGGTGCCATACTTCAGCCACAACTGCCTGAGCAACGCCTAATTTCGGTATTTGGGACGTGCCAAATTTTGGCTTTTCTCTATTCCGCCATAGGAGCGCCAAAGTTGGTGCCTTACTTCAGCCATAACTGCCATAGTAAATCCTAATCTGGGAATTCGGTGCATGCCAAGGTTTGGCGTTTCTCTGGTCCTCCAGAATAGCGCCAAAGCTGGTGCCACAGTTCAGCCATAACTGCCAGAGCAGCGCCTAGTTCCAGTATTTGAGACGTGCCAAATTTTGGCTTTTCTCTGGTCCGCCAGAGGAGCGCCAAAGTTTGTGCCATACTTCAGCCATAACTGCCAGAGCAACGCCTAATTTGGATATTTTAACATGCCAAAGTTTGGCTTTTCTCTGGTCCGCCAGAAGAGCGCCTAAGTTGGTGCCATACTTCAACCATAACTGCCATAGCAACGAATAATTTGCGTATTTTAGACATGCCAAAGTTTGGCTTTTATCTGGTCCGCCAGAGGAGCGCCAAAGTTGGTGCCATACTTAAGCCATAACTGCAAAAGCAACGCCTAATTTGGGTATTTTTGGATATGCCAAAGTTTGGCTTTTCTCTCGTCCGCCAGACGAGCGCCAAAGTTGGTGCCATACTTCAGCCATAACTTCCAGAGCAACGCCTAATTTGGGTATTTTAGACATGGCAAAGTTTGGCTTTTCTCTGGTCCGCCACAGTCCTGCCAAAGTAAGTGCCAGACTTGAGCCATAACTGCCGCAGTAAATCTTAATTTCGCGATTCGGGGCATGCCGAAGTGTGGCTCTGCTCTGGCTACCCACTGAAGTGCCAAATAAGTGCCGGTAACGAAAGCCAAGTGGCCTCCCCAAGGTTGGAATATCTCTGGTGTGTCACAGAAGTGCTCTTTCACGCGCCCCAGGTGAGAATTGAATTAAATAAGTGTTGGAAACATGATGGTCAGGTGTCATCACCTTCGTTCCCAAGCAGCACGGCAATACTTTGCAGTATTGTAAACAGTACCGGCCGAAACCCGGTTCCAATATCACTCAAACGTTCAGTTTTGCACCACCGTTGGATACCCGGCAGGTATTGCCGTACAGCTGCTTCGCCCCGGCCTAGCGTTCGCGCAATATTGTGCGAAATCTCTATGATGCGTCTGCTTTGTATTGGCCGAACGTCGTGCAAGTGTGTGTACGTTGCATGTCGCTTGTTGCACATTCAATCACATATACGGACAAACAACATTTTTTTTCGATCTCTCCCAGAAGTTTATTAAACCACTATCGTTACACACAGTGTATTCTCGACATATTTACAAAGGTCACACTTCTCTGTAAAACGAAAAGCAAATTATAAAACAAAATTAACACTGTCCTCATGCCAAGCAAAACTCATCAAAGAAAACCGCGGCGATTGAGAGGAAAGCAGGACTACTATCAGGAGCATGCTTGCAGTGTACTTACTAATAAAGAGCGATATCATGTAGTCCTTGATAGATGCATAATCCAACTCAGGCACCCCACAAACACACTTGAGAAAGAAGGTTGCGCACATTCAACTGACGTCTCGTCGTCGCCGAAGAGCAGTTTTTGTCGAAGCGCGTCCAACAAAAACATCACAAAAATTCCACGAGCACCTGTGAAGAAAATGCCTGTTACCAAAAAATGTGCATGGACGTATTCCGGCCGGCATGCACGTAATCCGGTCGAGGAGAAGAGGAGGATGAGGAGGGCTGGGGGAGGAGGAGGACGACCGAGAGGGGAGAAGAGGAGGATGAGGAGGGGTGGGAGAGGAGGAGGACGAGGGGGAGGGGAGAAGTGGAGGATGATGGGAGAGGAGGAGGAGGACGAGGGGGAGGGGAGGAGAAGAAGATGAGGATGGGTGGGTGAGGAGGAGGAGGGGAGGGAAGAAGGGGAAGAGAAGGGAAGCGGGGAGGACGAGGGATGAGGAGGAGAGGAAGAAGGGGGAAGAGGGAGGAGGGGGAGAGGAGAAGAGGAGTTTGAAGCATGAGGGAGGAGAAGGAGGGAAGAAGGAGACGAGGAGGAGGAAGTGGAGGAAGATGGAGAAGATTAGTAGCAGGGAGGATGAGGAGGAGCGAGGAGGGGTATAGCCTTCTCTCCTTTTCCTCAAGAGCTGCGCTCTAATTCGGCGTTACAGGGTGTTGGAAAGGTCCCATTTTTTTAGTGTACGACGCTCCTCGAGGGCAAGCAAACACGTGGCTTGGAACCCTAGTGGAGCGGCTTGATTTATTGGCGTTCAAATAATTACGTCATCAGCGTTAACATTTTATTAAGAGATTCATCCCTCGACCTATTCAAAATACTCTCAGAGGTATAACATTACTGAAAGAAATCAACATGCTATACTTCGTTTCAGCTTCGGTGCGTGCGCGGCCGTTGTTATGAGCCGAAGGGCCAATCAAAGAGTGCAAAAAGTGCAGCGTCATGGCGTGCTCTCTGCTCTTGATAGGACTCGCCGACGGAGGAGTGCGCACAGAGAGTCGGCGGTTACTGGCTGGTCCTATCAACTGCAGAGAGCACGCCATGACGTTGTCTCTCTTTCGCTGTTTGATTCTGCTCAGAAAATCGGCCACGCTGGGACCGAAGCTGAAATAAAGTACAGGAAAATATTTATTGCTGTGGTAGTCACCGAAGAAGTTTGTTCCTTCGAAACGACCAGTATAAAAGGCGGTAACGCCGAGCTCAGAAGTAGTTATCGGGTGTGTTTCTATTCATGTTTGTTGTGCCGTCTACGTGTATGCGCTTAATATATATGTTCAGATGATGCTAGTGGTATTCGTAATGTCTACATGTCTCCATAATAAAGTGCCTGAATGGCCCGAGGTGTAATGATGGCGTGAGCAATAAAAATATTTTTGTAGCAAATGATTTGGGCGCTTCGTACCGCCAGCAAGCCTAGCTAAAAGTGATATGCGACAGATGCGGCTCGTATGAAACATCGAAAACCGAATATGCGAATATATGAAACTGATACGAAATACCCTATAATTTCTGATAGGAAAATCTATCGAATACGCATAACAAAAATATATTCGTATAATTTTTTTCAGTAGGTTTGAGTTCGTCTCAGAGTGTCACCGCCTTCCCCACTGAATCGCTTCCTTTGAAAACGTCTCCTTTTGTGACCGTTATAACTGAATAGTTTCCTAGTCATGCACTATTTTAATTATTTCTTGATTGTTCGATTAATGTGCCTTTATTTTATGCTTTTTTGAACGCCTTGTATTCACCCCCTCTGAACGCCCCCTTGGCCCTGAGGGTAATTTATTATTTAGATATTTATTTAAACGTACTGCGGCCTCAAAAGAGGTCATTGCAAAAGTAGAATACGCAGGTGAAAAACAGATGAGAACTGCGAACAATAAACGAGAGCATATATATACAAAATAATGATTCGCCAGCAACATATTAAACAAAATTAAGTTTGACACTTTCTAAAACGAAGTCGTCAGAGGCTTAGATCCAATAGTACCGTTCCACAACTCAAACCGTGCGAGGAAAGAACATTTTTCGAAAACAATGAATATGACACTGAATGAATAAAATTATATAAATGCATAGCCTAGCATACTTTGACCTTAAGTCACCGAGGGCTGCCAGTCCTTCTTAGTCTAGCTTACTAAGTCCCCATGCGGTCGGCGACGGCAAGTCAAGCTTAGGTCAATATACTTATAGCCTGTTACACAGGAATCTATAGCTCTGTTAAGCTAACTGCAGTCACACTAAACTGAAGTTTTGCGAGGTTACACGGCTGACCAAACTGTGGTTAGCGCAAACTGAGCTCCACGATCTCAGTTTGTGTTCGCTACATAAGCTAAAGATTGCGACGACCGCTGCTTTGCCGGCTATCGAAGTGCTAACTATTTTGGAATGCCAGGATACGCACCCAGTAAGAACCGTGGAGACAAATGTCGCGGGAAGAAACATGTATCGAAGGCAGATATGCAGCAAAAGCACTTACGCCATGTCGCGGGACGCGGAGAGCCCGCACTACTCGTAGAAGTAGAAGATCGAGGTTTTATGGCCCAAACGCAACTAAGGCTATGAGTGTCAAGAAATGATACTATTGCACAAGAAGATTTAGGAGAACAAAGAGGTTTAGTAGCTGGTAATTTGAAAAATGTGTAACATATGAGTAGGATGTTACATTATAAATAACGCTACATTTTGAGTTAACGATGGATACTTTTTGGAAAAACAACTTAAAAACATAGAACATGCTCTTTCTAGAGCTGGGAGAAGTAATGGCGGTGTTTATCATCATACGCAGGACATTCCGGAAAGATATGAATGACGCTCAAAGGTTCCTGGCAATGTTCACATTCAGGAGGGTTCCTCCACGTAAAGAGTGTCCATGCTTGAGCCGCGTGCGCCCAGTGCGTAGACGACAAAGGACTACCTCATAAAACCTGTCTCTGTTCCTAGCGCTCTCCCATTCACTAAGAAAGGGCTTAATCATGTGCAGTTTTTTGACACCTGTAGGCTTCCTTCTGCTTGCAACTGAGCTTTAAGATGATATTTGATTAGGGTGGAGTAATCTCTGAATGGGATACTACTGTCTGCAGCACGAGTGCCAGAAGTGCCCGCAGCACGATCTACCTCTTCATTCCCTTTGGTTCCGACATGGCTCGGTACCCTGCAGAACAGAACATTACCTCCTTTCCTGGTTGCTGCTACTATTTTGTTTTGTTATAAAATAATCAGGGCGTTCTTTGGGGTTTCAAGAGACGTGAGAACCTGTAAAGCTCTTAGATAATCTGTATATATAACTGACCGGAAGTTACTTTTTTGAATGTTATGATCTACTGCACTCAGAAGCCCATGTTGTTTAGCTGTGAAAACAGTAGCGGACGAATATCGCCTACGAACTCTTATTACTGAAGGGCCGATCATGCTAGAGCAAACAGATTATTCAGTTATTGTGCCGTCTGTGTAGTAGTCGGAATGAAATTAATGTTCCTTGCGGAGTTCGAAATATTCTTGTCGCAAGACCTCAGTTCAGGTATCCTTCTTATTAAAATTCGATAGTGAAAAATCACAACGTACGCAGTAAAAATCCCATCGCGCCATCGTCCTTGCAACTGTAGCAACTGGGAGCTTACTTTCTATCCCAAATGACTTTGCCGAATTTCGGTTTCTCATCACAAATGGAGGGATAATGTTAGGCTTATTTTCAAATGTCCTCTGATATTTAGTGTCCTCCACAGCCTCCGGGGCTTGATGCTGAACGACTGATCAGAGCCCCATGTCTTGAGGGACAGAACTTTATGGAGGTTCAGTAGTTTGTGGCATTTTATCTTCAGGTTCTTTTTGTGAGATGTGAAGGACAGTTGGCGGTAAAAAATAAGGCCAAGAAACTTATTATACAACTTTGTGCGCAGCAATGACGAGGACAAAAGAAGAGAACAAGAAAACAACAAGCCGCAACTTCGCACTGAATTTGATTGAATACGTGTTCCGGTATTTATAGTCACAACCATCGTCATTATGACAACAAACAAAACGACAAAAGCAAAGGAAAACGACCATCACTGAGCATAAATGAAAAATAACACTACCTCGTTCTCAGGAAAAACAATTCCTTTTTCGATAACGCAATGGACGGCATAGCAACACAAGTGTCTCCTAAATAAACAATGTGCTCGGCTTCTAGGAGACACGTGTGTTGAAAGGCCGTCGATTGCGACATTGAAACATGAGTATTCAGCATATGCAGCCTATGGAAACTGAAATATGTTTCAACAACAGTTGAACTACATGATCAACCGGAGACTTTGCAAGATTCACTTTGGTTGTCGAGATAAGAGGCGCTGAAGTTGGCCACTTGGACGGAATCCCTTTCCGAGAGAACAAACCAACGTGATTTGGGGGGACGAGCTCCTCTACCAGGAAATTTCGGTATTCAACGGATGTGGCCTGAAATTACTGAAATATGTACCAAAATACTTTTGCTACTTGAACCCTTGAGAGTTGTGCGATATTCGCACCGTTTGTTAAGATAAGAGACACCGATGTTGAATACTGAGACGGAATATCTTTGCGAAGTAGCGAACCTACGTGTTTTAAAGAAAGAGCGCTTATTCCAGGAATTTTTAGGTTTTAACCTAAATACTTGCTGTACTTGATGCATAGGAAAATTTATGATACTCGACCCGGTTGTCGAGATATGAGGCGCTGAATTTAATTACTTCGATAAAATCCCTTTCCAAAGAAGCGAACCCACTGGTTTTGAGGGAAGAGCGTTTCTTCCAGGAACCTTCAAAATTCAACACTTACGGCCTACAATGACTGAGTTTTATACATAAATGCTTGACATACTTGATTCCTAAAAAGTTCTGCGATATTTTCCCGGTTGTTAATATAAGAAGCGCTGACTCGCCAATTCAGTTTGGTTTGCCCAACTCTCCCGCCAGCATTCAGCACGTAATGAACGCTGTCCTCGGCGACTCGTATTACAAGTTTGCGATAGCGATTATAGATGACGTAGTTGTGCTTTATTCGAACACACGCGTCAGGCCGGCCTTACTATTGATCCAGGTAAAGTTCAGTTGTCCTCGCCTGTAATCAACCTTAGTTTTGTTCTGGATAGCTGCATGCTGATCAAGAATGAGGATAAGTTGCGAGCAATAACAGAGTGCTCACGTCCTCACGATTTCAAATTCCTATAGATGTTATCTGGAGATGATTGTAATTTATAGAGATTTTCTTTGGCAATGCGCCGAAATAACGACTGCTCTAGCCCAATTGGTTCACACACACAAAGAAAAAAAAAGAAGAAACGAAATGGTGTTGGGGGCAACAGCAGAAACGCCATCTGCTCGTCTTTTGTTGTGCTTTAGCTCGAGACAGCCTCGACGTCTGTGTCTGAAAACTTGTTTCTAATTTGCCCCACTTGAAGTGTCCATTCATTCTGCAAAGCGACGCACGCGATTACGGACTAGGAGCGTTTTTTTCTAGGAGCATGACAGCGTTGTTCGTCCCGTTGCCTTCGCCAATCATACGCTAACTGGAGCGAAACGAAATTACTCAACAAACTAAGAAGATTGCGTGGCAATCATTTGCGCGCTTAAGAAGGTTTGTATGTACCTCGACGGGTCTTCGTTTTGCACACAAATTACACATGGGTCACCCGTCGCTCAAAGGGCTTCAAAACCATGCAGAACCACTCGCTCAATGGGCTCTTTCGCTTCAGCGCTAACAACGGCATTATCGAGTACAAGCGTGGAGCGACTAACGATGTTGCAGATGCGTTGTCGATTGCTCCATTCGGGACAGGAAAGGCAGGTGGATCACGACTTGGTTGCACTGGGCAATGCGGCGCCTATTACACCGGCTTCGTGGTGGATAACATTGGGGAGAAGAGAGGAGCCCCCGGCGGCCCGGCTGTCTGATAGACACTGTAAAAATTTGATACACCAAATGACAGAATAAAGCGCAGCCGATACCAAAAGTCACAGAGAATTGAACTCATACTTACTGAGCACCAACGATATCATGCTGCGGCACATCCCCCAGGCTGACGATGGGTCCGGCGGCCCGCCATTACGGACTGTAGTACATCGTGGACTGCGTAAGTCCTTTATAAGATATATGAATGATTTCACCCTGGTATGCCGCCAGAGCAGTGGGAGCAAACGAAACGTGATGCCGAATTGCCGCGTGGCCAGACATGAGGCAGGATGTAATGAGGCACACACGTCGCTGCACGGTATGTCTGAAGGAGAAACCACGAGATGGCCAACCACCAGGTTTAATGCAGTCGGTCGAATGCAAGTACCCTTGGGAGTGTGCTACCTGAGACGTTGCCGGTCTCTTTCTCCATAGTTCACGCGGCAATCAATAATTACTAGTAGTGACCGAATGCTTCAGGAAGTGGACCCAAATGTTTCACTTGCGGACGCTGAAATCTAGAAAAATCTGAGGCTGTCTTTTTAGACGTTCGCGCGCTTTGATCTTGCCTGAACTATTATTGCAGAAAAAGTTTCTGATTGTGATAGCACGATGTTCGTAATTACGTGTAAATTACAATAAGGCGTCAAAACCCGACTTTGCCGTACAATTAAAGGGGAGTATCACGAAACGTGTCAACTGTAACTTAAAGCTGATGTTTGCAGCGTATACAGAGCGACACAGAGACTAGGACGCAAAACTTTGAGAAATGGCATTTGTTATTTTCGCAACAATAAACCGGTCCACGAGTTTTACTCCATCTTAGGTTACATTTGGAAAAAGGCTCGCGTTTCTCCCGAGAAATGGCCTTCCTTGCACAGACCCGCCGATGATGTGGTGCTGCACTACGGTCTTCACAGAAGATATCCGGAAGCACTTCGCGGAGAACGCCTCGACGACTTGAGACAGTAGCAGGACAACCGGCACAGAGGGATTGAAAATCTGCAGTTCAAGGCAGGAGCTATGGTGCCGAGGTGACCTCGTTCGATGAGTGATGCTGCTAGAGGCTTCACGGCTCTTTTATCAAAGATATTTGAGGGCCCCTAGCATGTTAAAAAAAGCCCTCCAGGCTGTCTTACGAGCTAGTTTCTTCTTGTATCGGGTGATGTGTGAGGGCCCATTCATGCTGCCGACCTGTAATTTTTCCACGAACCGGAGGAGGTAGATATGTCCCAGGTTTCTAATGGCAACAATCCGGGCCCCCTCTCTGAAGACTCCACAACGTATCTGACAGGATACAACCTGCGACGGCGGTAAAGATAGAGCACGAAGCACAAGCACTTAGAGCATTACACTCATGTCCTCTTCAGTTTTTTTATGAAGGGGGGGGGGGGGGCGAGAAGAGGAAGTATCCATGTTCCCATATTGCAGTTGAAAGGCGTGGCTCCTGGCTACTGCCACTTATTCCAGCCGCGCCAGGGCCCAACTCATCACTTCCACTATAGCCGCATTGGTACCTTCCGGAAGCACCGACGTTCGACCCGTGCTCGCCCATCCGCGAAGGTTCGATTCTTGGTGACCCAGAAGGAATGCCAACCCAAGACCTCATAAGCTGTCCCGTATTTTCTTTAGAGGGGGGAAGATGTTCGACTCACCTGGGCATCCAAAGCATAAGACCAGGTTGGCCGCGTACTAAATCGTCCGTGGTCATTTGCCACAGCGATGAAGCCAATGACGATGCGGAACGCAAGTTCGTCTGCTTCTTTTGCGGGGGTTCTGGTAGCGTCAGAACGACGAGCTCTGATTTGCTCTGATAGACGGATAGTGGGTAGTCCTCAAGACATCTAGCTTTGAGGTCTACCCATCACCCTTCCATCAGAGACAATCAGAGCTCGGTGTTCCGCCGTCTCCAAAACCCCTGGAAACGAAGCAGACGAACTTCCGCTCCAGATTGACCAAGCGAGCAGCGCTTCGCCATTGGTAAAACTCCGTAGCAGCGTATGCGCGAGGGTTTTATAGTCACGGCACGGGCGATAGCATTTAATAAATAACTACGTGTTGTTGAACCAGTTGAATACTCAACACCGACGGTAGCCTGCGTACTAAATATGCTGAACTACGACTTGCCATGAATTTTCGTCTGTAATCTAAACATGCTAGACCAATTGTAACTCGCTGACAATGGTCGCCTACGGACTAAGTATGCCTGATTATGTGCAACACTCCGTTGATGGTCGCGGGTCAACTAAGTGGGTTTAACGATGTCTTACTCAACGCCGACGGTCGTTTTTGGACTAAATATTTCGGACCAATTCTCACGCTCCGGTAAAGTTGGCCTGCGAAATGATTAATGCTGTACTAAATAATTATGCTTTACTAAGGATCAGTCGCCACCAAAATGTGGCCTGCGGATTAAGTACGCTGAACAAAGTATGATTCGGTGACAATGGCGCCTGTTGTGGCATTGTGTCCTAGTCGAAAGGCATGTGTATTGGTGAACTTCGACGTCACACTTTCCTGTGAATACCGCGGCTGCTATCAGTATAACAAGCAGCGGGGAGTGTACCTTCGGGATTGTATTCTTG
This sequence comes from Ixodes scapularis, assembly GCF_016920785.2. Taxonomy (NCBI): domain Eukaryota; kingdom Metazoa; phylum Arthropoda; class Arachnida; order Ixodida; family Ixodidae; genus Ixodes; species Ixodes scapularis. The sequence continues at coordinate 14,208,046 of NW_024609883.1, read as the reverse complement.
GAACTACCGAATTAAGTTATTAAGGGAGAGTGGCCCAATGTTTTAACAATATCAAGCGAGCGTCGACCGCCGGGACGACCAGCGCTCTGCCGCGGAAAAATGCGGCATGACGGGAGAGATTAAGCGCGTGCGCACAAAGCTCTTTCTGTTGCGAGCGTCGTCCGCTAGGCTAAACCGTGATCCGCACACAGCCCCCGTTCATTATCTGCTGGCATAGCTAACTGCCTTTAAGCAAAGATATGAACAGCGCTTGTTTTTGTGATACTGCTCAGGCGTGCCATAGACCGCGCGTCATCTCAAGTTTAATTTACTTCTTTTGTTCATTTCATGTTTGCGTTGGCTTTTGTGAACACCAACAAATATGAAAAATACGGTGACGCGACAAACTGAATGCAACGATGCATTAAACTATATACCGCAGGCAATTCTACGATGCATCAAAACCAATCCAGTGCTTTCACCCTGCCACGTGACATGGTGCTTCCCCGTGCAGTTGTACCCAACGGGAAGGCCACGTGGCACACTTTTAGCAATGGACTGGCCAAGATAACTCGTAGCGTTGGCTGCGGTACAACGCAAAGTGAAATGGAGTATAGACAGGGTTTCCGCATGGGCTTGCTGTTTTGCATTATCAACTGCGTTGTTGCGGTCGTCATCTAGCTCATGTAGCCGGGTAGTCACAGTTTTCTTTGACCAGCGGGCGCGGGCACATTTTTATGGCTCCTCGAGGGCCCATAAAAACACGGGAATGTGTTGCGAGAATGTCGATGGGTGGAATGACGCAAAGGGATATAGAAACAAGAGTCGAGGTTACACAGCCTAACGCCAATAGGATTTTGAACGCATTTCAAGAGGAGGGGCGTGTCGGCGATGCACTTCGACTTTGCAAGCGCCCTGTCCTCCTTTGCTACGGAGCAGAGGCTGTGTGCGGTCAACGGAATAGCGTAGCAGACAACGCTCCCACCGAAAAGAGCTTTGTGCGCACGAGCTTAATCGCTCCCGTGACGCCGCATTTTTTCTGCGGCACAGCGCTGGCCAAACTGGCCGTCGGCGCTCGCTTGATATTATTAAAAAGATTAGGCCACCTGTGCCTAGAAGGGTAGGTGTGACGGGCGGGAGCGAACGGCTGCACAGATTTGTAATGAAAACGACTCGACTGTAGACTGCTGCGCCCCTCACGGTGGTAAAGATTTTTATCGCAACAGCGGCGTTGCCCGCAGCGTGTGTGTTGAAAGATCACATGGGGTGTAGATATTTTAAGGCGAAAGGCTTTTATGTCTCTTGGTTCAGTGGACCTTCAAAGTCCTTGAGCGAAAACACGTCAGCGACACGAAAGGTACCAAAACATTTATGTGACATTCGCGTATCTTAAGATTCCTTCCAAAATACTTTTCGCTTTTTCCCCTCGTCCTGCGTCGAAACAGCGACCTTTCGTTTAATAGTCCTACGTGGTACCTTTCTGCCACCGGCGGAGGAGTACCGCCAATCCGTAAATCATCTCTTCGTGTTTAATGCTTCGGAACTTGGGCTTTCGCCTTCAAGACGTCATAGGGTTAACATAATAGACACTCATCTTTTATTTGTGTTTCTACAACTACATGAATTCTGCATGTTTCATCCGTTAAATGGGTGGTTCGCCTGAATTCCGCGAAGAATTATTTAGAGACCACTAGGGGCGCTGCATCCAGCAGGCGAGTCAGTGGTCCTAAAAAGTTTCAAAGATCCTAGAGTAGAGAGAGTTTCCAACTGTTCGAATGGGGTCACTTGGTGTATTGGCCACGTTTGGAATAGTAAATGCGAGGCAGTGACGAACGCGTTGGTCGACTGCGAGCGTCTCCGCTTTTCCGCCTGCTTTACTCCTGGCCACGTGAAATCGAAGCGCATGCGCATTTGCGACCAATCTTCGCTGGTTGCGTCTGCTATTAAATTGCGAATGCACCGCATGGTTTGAGGAGCACTCTCTGTATAATCTAGGCCCTCTAAAAAGTTCCATCGCTTCCCGCGCTCGTCTTCGTCATTGCGCGTGTATGGCGCCCGCCACACTTCCCGTTCTAGCTGCTGGAGTAGAATAAATCCGCACCAAGAGAAAGCTTCACTGTGCTCTTCCCTCAAGGCTAAAACTGTGGCGACGAGAGATTGCTGAATATGCTGAACCAAGTATATCTCGCCACCGATGGCCGCCTTCAGATTAAGTATGACCAGCTACGAGGGACCGGCTGCTCTTGCTCGCAATTGTTTTTACTATGCGTGACTAAGTATCACTCCCTACGGACAGACGTTTGCTACCGGAGGTGACTGTCGCCGGCGGTTCATATTTAGTCCCGCTGCTTGCGCCTTGCGTCATATCCGTCCTTTGGTACCAGGACACCTTTTCCTCTTGAGCCAATCGCAATTCGTACGGTATACATTGCCTACCTCTATGCATTTCTAAGCCGTACAGAGTACATATACCCAATGGCACTGATTCGAATGCGAAAGTCGCTTGAGCGAAGACTGTCCGATCACTTTGTGTAGAGTCGATTATAAAAGTTTATCGAGAGTATTACCGAAGAAACTCACACAGCTCAATTGTAATTCAATAAGGGTCTACCAAGCATTTGGAATGCGCCTGAAGATGTATTCAAACAAATATACAGTTCACGAAAAAATTGTAAGAGAATTTTAGCAACGATCAGGAAGCCAAGTGGCGATGTAGCAGAGAGACTTAAAGGGAGCCTTCGATCGTGCGGGACGCGAGTTGCTTTGGAAAGTACTAGAGCGAGCTACTGTGGGAAGATGTCTTTTGGAGGGACCTCGCATGGTTGTACCCCGGTTGTGTAACACAATTAATTATTACTACCTTTTTTTTCTAAAATACATGTGTCCTCCTTTTTTAGACAAGTGTTTCCCATGCCACCGCTGCTGTACGCGCTGCACTTGATAACTACCTGTTTGGTGTTTGTCACATTAAAAAAGTACAAGACTTTAGTATGGACTCTGTTGATACAAAAGAGATGTCTGACGCTAACAATATTTCTGTCCTTTGTAGTAACAAATAATTGTATTGGATATTTCAAAACTAACCACGATATTTTGTGGTGCCACGGGCGATGTGGTCAAACTTGATAAATGTTCCTAAACATTGTTGTGTAAATGCATACGGAAGAGTACCTGGGCGACAGCACGCACATTGTACGAGGGTATTTGAAGGGAGCGCACCCCATACAAGTACCTATTGTTCTCATTACGGCACCCGAGAGAAAGAAAAGCCCTACCGTTAAAATGTCGCCGAGGACCTAAGGAAACGCACAGCGTCTTGAAGTAATCGTGATCTCTCCATTTCTACACTATAAATGATGTCTGATGTTTTTCTCACCGCGGAGATTTGGTATGTTCTTCACGGGATGTGTGCATCCACGACTTTGTAAAGAATAGATGCACAGTGTGAGCGCATTGTTAATCTGGTTGACTTTAAGTGAGTCAATAAGTCGCGACTTTATGTGTTGCCATGTGGCCAGGGGAGGGGTTGGGCAGTTGAATCTTTTTATCCGCCAAACTGTGACGCAATGTTTTAGTTCTAAATGACCGGCGAGGCCCCCTTTTTCGAGTAATGTTTCAGACTAGCATGTTTCACGGCCTCCCGCTAAGCATTTGTGACTGATAAAGAATGCTATTGACTTCTTTTACTTTTTTGTGTCATCTTTTAACGGTAATACTTAAGAACAGAAAGGCTCCAAAAGCTGACGCACGAACTCCTTGCTATGCTTCTTCTTGCTCCGTTGCATAAAACTCCTGCTGTTTTGTGTAAAAAACAATTAGCCCTTGCTCGTGTTAAAAAAAAAAGAAAAAAAAATGGTGCGTCTGTCTTGTCTCGTGTCAAAACTTTTTTTTCCCGCCTTCACAGCGAACCTTTGCCGGTGAATGTTTGGCGTAAAAGGCAAGGCATTTATGCCCCTTAGAACGGAACTGGTATTTTTTTTTCTAAACAGCCTAACCCTTAATTTCCCAGTGTGTCTTTGAAATCGGATACCGTTAAAGCGCTTTTACATCTCTGCGTAACAATGAAATTGCGCGAGTGCCCGGTGTTGCACTGAAAACGCATGCGCCATAATTTTCCGGTGTGTGTAGTTCCCAATTTCGACACAAGGGGGTGCTTTAACCTCCAGAACCATAGAGTAACACAGTAAACGAAAAGAGTGTCCACTCGAGCCGATTTGCGGCCCGGGAGCTAGGGACTACGACGACCGTTCAGTGGAACTGCAGTCACACACTTAATTTAGACATTTATCATATTTCCACCCTTGATAAATAACTCTACTTTGTCACCTAACATTTCAAAATTATTAGCAGCGCCGAATTCTTTTAAAAGCGATTTGAACAGCTGCGGCTTTGGCTGCGGCTCAGTGGATGACTTTGGGGTCGTCGACTCGGCGGACGGCGGCTTTCCGGTCACGTCGCGCGAAAGGTCGGTTGGGCTGCGCCTGAATGGCTTGTGCGGGCTTCTCGTCATTCTTCTGTTGTGGGAAAGGTGAGTCCTTTTACTGACACCGCATTTTGCTGGCTTTTGGCTATATAGACGCTTTACACAAGCGCCAGATTGAGCCGCCATAGCTGCCCTTCTCTTGTCTTACCGAGATGCCGAGCCACTGAAGCGGGCGTTGACGGGTCTTCACAAGGGCCTATGCTGGGCACAAGAACACAGTAGCATCTAAAATTGCAATAACCTGTCCTACTGTGGTAATGATGAAGTGAAGCGAACGGAATACGAGGGAACAAAAACTGAAGGTCAGTTATGGCGGCGCCCATGCACAGCTGCTGTAAAGCGTCTATACTATAGTTTCGTCTCACTTTAGTATGGACTAATCGCGAATGCTGTGCTAGCGCGAATGGCTAGCCTTGACTGCCATTACTGGAGCACTCGCTGCACGAGCGCTTGTGCAGCCGCCGAGGCTTCATTCGAAGCAACTATCTCGCACTTTTAGCTCGCGCGGCTAACAATAGTCCATACTAACGTGAGACGAAGTATAGTTCGACGCACGGGCTAAAGCGCGAGCTAATTGCTCTAGATGAAACCTCGGCAGTTGCACGTGCGCGCGTGCGCTCGTGCAGCGAGAGCGCCAGTCAAGGCACTCAAGGCATAATCAATTTCATACCTCGTGTGCATCGCTGTCAATGCTGGTGGCGCGAGCGCTTGGCTTTCGCGCCAGCAGCTTTGACAGCGTTGAAAGCGTTGTACCTGGCGCCAGGTATGACGCAGGGTACAAGTTGCCTTCATGCGCGCTTTGCTTAGGACGAGGCCATCCTAAGATAGCGAGCTCACGAAGAAAATACAAAGAAATAGGGTGTGACAATACCGCGAAGGCTTTTCTTTATCACCACTCTTTATTGTCGCTTCAATATTTTAAGTTTTCAAATAGCTATGAAATGAAGGCACTAATTTCGCGGAATCTGGACTTGTGCTGTTTTCGTTTTCCAGCTGAGGCCGCCAGGATGTTTGGCTACGGCAGCTACGGTTGCGTAGCCTGGTGCGGAAACAATGGAAGAACGCGCACGAAGCCAGGAACAAAGTTCTTCCGAGTTTCACGAGATGACAGGCTGTTGATGGTTTTAATTTCTGCACTCCAGAATGTTGTGCACGGTTTTTAAAAACAATGTTTTGCAGGATTCGATTGTGCTGGCTTGTCCGTTTAGTACATAGAAACTTGGATAAAGTTCGCTTCCATTCTCGCGTCTCTGGTGTACAGCTTGAAAGATTCAGTGGGTACAACTCCATTCTGGTGAAGTGTTTCAGCCTTTCTATAGCATTTCATGAGATATCTGCAAATAAAATTATTTTTATTGCGATTTTATTGGGCCGTGCAGACTGCATACTAGCCATTTGTAGGGATTATTTGCAGCAAGTAGATTGCACTCTACTCCTCTACTGGTCTATTGTAGTGACTACTTTTTAGATGGCAATGTCTGTTTGTTCCTATTATGGTCTTGTGGAATGTGTAAGTTCTCATTCGATCTTTTTTAATACTCTCTTAGGTAACTCCTCCTGAATGCAACTATCTTTTCATTTGGACATTGTTTCTGCATTACACATATGTGAAGCGTGAAGGAGATTGAGATCAGGGTGTTTACCAACCTGGGCAAGCCAGAAATTTTCAGGGAATTTCGGAATTTTTGGAACACCTGGAAAGGTCAGGGAATTATCAGAAAACTGTCAAATGGTTGGCTATATCAGGGAAAGTGACCAGTAAAAGTGGCACGGTGGTGCGGAACGAAGCCCGGCGATCATGTGTCGCCACGGCTCTGCTAAATAGCATTGCCCAAAATGTCATCCTTCGAAGGAAGGAACAGCCAGGGAATTTTATCGAAATAGTCAAGGAAAACCTGGAAACATCATGGACTTTGAAAGAAGTCATTTGGTAGACGATCTGTAAGATGCACTTAATTAGGCAGTACATATTTCATGCAAAGCCTTGGTGGAATCATTTGTGATGAGTGGGTCGCAGGTACACAGGGGCACCAGTCTGCTTGTAGCAGTCTTTTGTCAGCCATCTCATATGTGCTTTTTATGGTAGTGGTCATTTTAAAACTTACATGTTAAATGTGACATGTTAAGCGTTACATAAACGTAAAACCTGTATTAGTCCGTTGGCTGGCTTTCAGATCTTATTATTTTGGTCATCATTGTTACTTAAATCAGCAGGTGCAAGATATGTTTAACTGTGCAGTGCAGGCTGTTTTAGGGTTATTTTTTGACTGTGTCTCAAACTAAGTAGGTCTATACTAGCGTCAATCTCATCTAGGCATTTACTTGCCTTCTTTTTCTCATTGTGATCATCGTGCATCTCAGAATTGTTCTGCTGAACTCTTTCCTGGCTGGTAAAGTCAGTGTTAACTCTATATAATAGTGTCCATTAGTTGTCCGCATTAGAATTCACACATACGTGTGAAGTAATTATAGCTGAAATCTGGCATCCGGGAATAGTATGGAAAACAAAACTCGCGGCAAACCTGATGGCGCAGGCTACCGCCCAACACACTACGCCAAACTAGATATCTATCCATCCGGTAATTTGTTTTTGTTTTTTTGTGACTCCATTCAGTTTGGGACTACGAAGGCCGCTGAGTGCGCTCTCTGCCAGCTAAATGGGCCGCTGGGGCCTATGGAAGTGTCCGCTCTTTACCTTGTGTAGATTAATCTATGCCAGAACCCTAGAGGAGACGGGTTTTGGGAGTCTGGAGGAGGCGCCGGGGATGAGTTTCGAGTGTCGGCTTTGTGTGAAGCTTTAGCAGGTTACTGGGGAATGGGAGGGCAGAGTTCGGGAGATTGAGGCCCAGCTTCAGGCAAAAGGAGAGAAGCGGGTGGGTATCGAGGCCCAGGTTGAGGAGCTGACTAGGCAGCTTAATCATGAGAGGGAGCAGCGGGTTGGCCTCGAGAAGCAGGCGGAAGAGCTGGGGGAACTAAGGAAAGGCGGGTTTAGAGGAGCGTAAGAGGGAGAGTGACAGTAGGGTAGAGCGCCTGGAAGGGGTAACTCGAGCGATTGAGAGTAGCGAGGAAAGAAAGGAGGAACTGTCAGTTCTAGCGAAACGAACCACAAGTCTGCAGGCTGGGGTCACTGGTGGTCGGGAGTTCAGCATGTTGGCTGGCGGGCTCGACGAAGCTGAAGAACTGGATGACCCTCAGCTCAATGGCGCCTTCGAGCAGCAGGCGTCGGGCAGTCAGATGACAAGAGATAAGTCGCAGGACAAGGGCGCGCAGGTACCAGGGGGATTTAGGTTACTGGTAGTGGGGAGCTCTAACGTAGCACGGGTTAAGAGGGGTGTACGTAACAGGGTGAAGGGAGACCAGAGGGTAACCGTAGACGTCCAGCCAGGGAAGTGTATGGTGGATGCTGTGACCACAGCACGTGAGGGGGTGTGGGATAACCGGGAGAAAAGGAACCTAGTAATAGTTCATGCGGGGCTCAATGATGTGCTCAAGAGTAGGAGCCAGAACCTCGGAAAGTAGCTAAACCTGGGAATGCGTAAGCTGAGGGACGTGTCTGAGAATGTGCACGTGGTTGTGTGCACCATTCCAGAAGTACGGGGCAGTCCGGGGTAACGGAGAGGAGGGTTGTCAAAGCCAACAGAGTAATTAAGGCTATGAGTCGACAGCTTCGGTACGACGTAATGGAAGTAAACAGGGAAGTGTACGAGGCTGGCTCCCGCCCTTTTGAAGATGGCATTCACCACAGTGAGGCCACGGGTTACAGGGTGGGGGATTGGATGGGCCGCACGGTGACTGCTTTTTGGGGGGGGACCGAGGGCCCTGGGGGCACTGAAGTAACTGAAAACCCAACAAAGTCAGAAGAGGCACCAGGGGTTAAAAAGAGGAGAAAACGTATGAACAGGTATAGACAAACAGCACAATCAGACATTGGATATATTAACATGCAGGGTGGTAGAAATAGATTAAAATGGGAAGAGGTAGAGGAGCAACTAGGAAAGGAAGGTTTAATGATGGTTTTGTGGAAACACATCTCAGAGACATGAAGCAGCCACCTTGCAACCCTGACTATGTGTGGGAAGAATGCAACAGAATAAAGGGAACGAGGAAGGGAGGTGGAATTGGAGCATTTATTAAGAAGAATATGAACTTTCAAAGGATCAGAAAGGAGTGCGCTAAACATTTGTGGCTGAAAAGAAAAATCGCTGGGGAATCAACAGTCCTTGAAATTGTTTACTTATGGACAGGGACAGGTGCTAAAGAATAAAACAGAAAATGATTGATTGCATATCAAGAGACATTAGTGAGCTAGGGGAAGTCTCTGAAATGATGATTATGGGAGACATGAATACCCATATCGAGGCTCAGGATGGGTATACGGACTCAACTGAAAACATACTACTAGATCTGGTGGAAAAACATGACTTAGTTTTATGTAATTCCAGTCAGAGGTGTGACGGGCACATAACGTGGGAAACTGACAATCTACATTCCACTATAGATTACGTACTCATGTCACACAAAATATATGGTAAGTTAAAAGTTATGAAAGTCGATGAAGATTCCCGAAGTCTTGTCAGTGATCAGAAACGTATTAAGCTGAATATTGCCAGCGAAGTAAATTCTGGAACTAGACTACGTAATTCAAAGAAAAATATGTGCAGCGACAAAGAGTTGGAAATAGTTGCTGAAAGAATAGAGGAATCAGTTTTAGGGCAACGGTATACAGATTGGACATATGAGAGCCTAACTAGGCTTTTTGCTCTGGAACTAGACAAAGTTCAAGTAAACTAAAGGGGAAGCAGGGACATAGACCAAAAAGCTTGTCAGCAAAGAAATGAAGCAAGCTATACAAAAACGTCAGGAAGCCTCTAGAGAACACAGGTATTCCAAGCATAATGGGGATTCCGAAACGGAAGTACAAAAAAAAATGGGACACTTATATAACATGTCGCCGAGAGGCATCCAGTTTGATCAATGCGAAAATTCAGAGAAAGGGTGAGGAATGGATGAGTAATGTAAGTAAGAAGGATAGAAACGCAGCCAAGAAGTTTTGGGAGCACTTAAGCCCACTCGGTAAAACGACGCGAGCTAGACAGATGTTCATATTCTCGCATCAGGGAAATTAATTAGAGGGAGATGATGCGGTACGATATATAGGAGGCGTGATGGAGGAGAAATTTCGTGAACATGTACATTTTGAAGATAGGAGAACCGAAGGAAGTAGCAGTCCAGCTTGTGACATCACGAATTTTTGACAAAGAGACTGGGAAAAGGCGGAACGAAAAGTCCCTAGTGGCACGTCGACAGGCACAGATGGTATCCCAATCAAGCTGGTGAAGAATTTGGCTCCTAAATCTTAGGCGAAACTGAGGGAGGTAGTGAGCACTATGATAACAAAAGGAAATATTTAAGAAGAACAGAGGCTTAGTAGGATGAGTATGTTATATAAGGGAAAGGGAGATAAGTCTGATATTAGGAATTATCGTCCCATAACCATGACACAAGTTATTTACAGGTTGGTAATGCAGATTATAAAGAACCGAGTGGAGGAATGGGTAGATTGCGAGTGCACGCTGGGCGAGTAACAGAACGGGTTTTGGAAACAACGGAGGTTGGAGGACAATATATTTTCTCTAACACAGCATATAGAAATAGCGCAAAAAACAAAACAGACAGATCTGGCTGGCATTTCTGGATATCAAGGGTGCCTATGACAATGTGAACCAAAGTAACCTGTGGGACATAGTGGAGAACTTAAACCTAGATGAAAGGCTATAACAGCACTATTAAGGAACATTTACAAAGATAATAAGGTGATTATAACATGGGAAGGAAAGGCGACGGGAAAAATAGAGATAAGACGAGGCCTTACGCAGGGGTGCCTGTTATCGTCTTTGCTGTTTATGTTGTATCTGAGAGGATTGGAGGATAGACTAGAGATGCGCGGGCTTGGATTCCATCTTTCGTACAGTAAGCTAGGCCAAACAATTCAGCAATCCTTACCGGGATTGATGTATGCAGATGATATCGTACTAATGGCTAACAACAAGAGAGAGTTGTGGGAATTAATGAGCATCTGTGGTAGGGAAGGAGAGGAATTAGGTTTAGAATTCAGTAGTGAAAAATCAGCAGTCATGATTTTTAACGATGATGAAGTTGAGAGGCTGAAGATACAGAATATTACAGTTGAGAGAGGTAGTAAATACAAGTATCTAAAAGTATGGATCTGTGATGGTGAAGAATATCTCAGTGAGCATGAAAAGTATATAATAGGTAAGGGCAACAGAAATGCAGCTGTAATGAAAAATAGAGCACTTTCGAATTACAACAGGTATGAGGTAGTGAGAGAGATTTGGAAAGGGGGTCATGCTGCCTGGCTTGACTTTTGGAAACGCAGTGCTATGCATGAAATCCGAAGTGCGTGCAAGACTAGAAATAAAACAGCGCGGAGTAGGTTGGCTGGCTTTGGAGGCACATTGCAAAACGCCAAACCAGGGAGTACAAACAGACATGGGATGGGCGTCATTTGAGAGCAGGGAAGCGGTGAGCAAGATAAATTTTGAGTATCGGTTGAGGCAAATGAATGGCGACCAATGGGCACGAAAGGTTTTCAGCTGTATATACATGAGGAGTATAGACGCAAAGTGGAGACAGCGCAGTAGGAAATTAAGAGGAAATTTTTAGGCTATAGTGGAGATACGGAAGAGCAGGTCTCAGTTAAGAAGAAAGTTAAGGCCACAGAAAGAGATCGGTGGCTAGAGGGAAGCAGACAAAGACGGCTCTGGAAAACTATAGATTAAACAAAACAGTTATTGCCAAAGAATGCATTTATAACAATTCTAGGGGAAGCTCATTGTTGTTTCAGGCGAGGACGGGTGTTCTGCGAACCAGAACATTAACAATCCAGAACATGATTGAAAAGACGTTTATAAGGTCAGTAAAAGTGTTTTCGATCAATCAGAGCGAAGTACCAGGAAATGGATAGAGTGTGCACTGCTTGTGGAGAGGAGGACGAGACGGCTGAGCACTTGATACTCTACTGTAAAGGGCTTCACCCTATGGCTACCGAAGACAACAGAGATTTAATAAATTCATTGGGTTTGAGAGACGGCAAAGGAAGAGTGAATTTCAAGACTGTAGACATCCCCAAGCAAAGATTAAGTGAATGGTGGCAGAAAGCTAAAGAAAACTAGGTATCTTCTTATTAACTGACGGCAAGGGGGTTTTATAGCCTCACTTCCCTTGCAGTGCGGAGTGAATAAAGGTTTCAGATTTAAACATTCTAAGCTTAAATGGTAAAACAAAATAGCTACCTTGCGTAAGCTACCGCCCGATCCAAAGGGGTCAGCCGGATTCACCCATCCATCCTGCCGCGCCTCGTGTTTTGCTGCGGCTAAAGTGCCGGAGGTTTATTTTTTTATATTTGTGGGAGTATCGTTCCAGTTCGGATTGATAATATTTGTGGGTTATCTTTGCGCACCTGGGCGCATATGTGACCGGGATGTGAGTGATCTTTTCAAGTCGTTACAAGACACGAGCCAAAATCAGGTGTGTGATTCCTATGCAACACTGAGCGCAACGTTTGCAAACTTTTATGCATGTATAAAAAGATGATGTGAAGCTTCATAGCCCTTTTTCACTTTGTTTTTGTCTGGTCTCATTCAGGAATGGATCCCAGAATGTTCTATAGTTGGCGTCGACATGACCCAACGGATAGGATCGCTTGCATTCCACAAGGAAGTGATGACCGCGACGAGTGACTCCGACAACGAGTGGGTTCCTCCACGAAAGGGAGCTAAGACACGGGCTGAGGAGAGTTTACGTTTATCTGAAAACTCGGCATCCGAAGAGGAGGAGAATGAACAAGACACCGATGAAGAAGTTCCTCATGCATCTACTCCTTCAGCCAGTACGGGTTCGGCTGAACGAGAGAGCTCGTTGTGGACACTTAAGCCGCCGTAGCGATGCTGTTTGTAACTATCCTGTTTGGGTAGAACCCCAAGGAATAGATGTCGAAAAAAGTAAATCTCCATAGGAGTATTTTACAGATATTGTCGATGACGACATTCTCGACGAAATTGTAGAAGAGTCCAGCTTATACGCTGCACAAAAGAACCCGAACCAGCGACTGCAGCTGACAAAAAAAAATTGCAGTACTTCATTTCTATTCGCCATGTCGACGCTTCGTCTTTCCGGCACCAGGAAGTATTGGTCCACAGAGATAAGAGTCTCACAGCTTGCAGACACAATGTCAAGAAACAGGTTTGAAAAAAGCAAGAAGAACCTGCACTTCAATGACAATACCAAGCAAGCAACAACTGGTGACTATGACGAAGACTGCCTGTTCAAGATCCGTCCTATTTTGGAGCACATACGCCAAAAGTTCATATTGATTCCGATGTCGGAAGAAATGGTCTGTGTGGATGAGCAGATTATACCTTACAAAGGGAGTAGTCACCACAAGCGCTACGTCCGTGTCACTTCTTTGTCTGGTCCTCGTCTTTCCGCGCTGTTTTTAATTTCCGAAGTTTCCGAATAAGCCAAAAGAGTATGGGTTTAATTTATTCCTGCTTTGTGATTCCACAGAAATTGTTCACAACTTCGAGATGTACACCTTGAAAATCGGGCCAACAGATGGACATCCTTATATTGAATGAAGTGGAAATAGTTTTCTCAGATTGGCAGCAGTTATTCCCTTTGGTAAAAACTACAAACTGTACTGCGACAACTGGTTGACGGGCGTGCCTCTGTTTGTTGAACTTGCCAAGCGACAGATCTGGTCACTAGGAACCGTCCGCCAGATCGCTTGCCTGAATCTGGCTTGAGTGACGAAAAAACCCTTCGAACTCAAGGCAAGATGGCTGTGAGCGAGAATGTTGTGCTCTAAGTCACCAAATGGCAAGACGGCTGTGAGCGCGAATATTGAGATCTACGTCATCAAACGGCAAGGCAATCGTTTGGTCATGTTTCTCAGCACCTCGGTTTCCTCTAGTCTCGTACACAGTCACCGCAAGTGGGACAGGAAACTGAGGCAGTACATTGACGTGCCAACACCTGCCGGTGTTGCAGACTATGACAAATTCATGGACGGAGTGGTTTTGGCCGACCAAATGGCGGCCTGCCCAAGGACTCAGTTAAAGTGAAGAAAGTGGTACTTGCAAATATTTTTTCACCTTACCGACCTCGTTGTTATCAAAGCATGGTTTCTCTACAAACTGGATTGACGCATTTCATCTGTACCGCAAAAGAACGTCATGAAACTCTCCGACTTCAAGACTAATGTGGAATACACTGTGGAGATGTGAGTTGATTCTAAATGTCTGCGATTACTCTTACTAATGGAACTTATTAATTTCTTTTGTGTTAGGATGATGAAGCCAGGACGTGGCGAAAGTTCCAGAGGACGGCCATTGGCACAGAAACGAACCATAGAGGACTTGCACAAAGAGAAGTGCAAATGGGGACCAGCTGCCCAGATTCCTACACAAAATGTTCGGGCTGACCAAACATCCCATTGGCCCACGTACGGAAGGGGGCTTTGCAAACTGCTATGTTGCAAAACAATTACAAAAGTTGTTTGCAAGAAGTGTAATGTAAACCTCTGCTCCACGGCGTCTGCCAACTGCTTTTATAAGTTTCACGCTTAGACATCATAAGGTCACGCACAGATATAAGTTGGGCCTGGTGTATCAATGTGTCATATACATATTGCTAATATATACTTGGAAGACCTCAAGTGACTACTGTGATTTCAAAGACACACACCTGATACACCAGAAGTAACCAACAAAAATGCAGAAACTGCTTCTTAGAAGCTTTCGGAAGACTTTCAACTACAAAAATAGCAGCGAAAACAATTTTAATGCAAAAGTGAAAAATTGGGAAATGAAGAGCTTGGCAGCAGCGGCGGTGGCAAACGGCATCATCTAAACGACTTGTAAATTTTCTGCAGGTACTTCTCTTTTTTGACTTCTAATTACTGTTGCTGCTGCTGCCGCTGCCTTGCTTGCTTCTAACGGTATTGTCTACGTGTGTTTGCCTTTCTTCGGCTCTTGTCATGGCGAAAGATATGACAAAATTAATGACTGAGCTGAAAGAAGAATTTAAAAAGAATATAAGATAACGAGAGAAACCTTAAGAAGGGATCTGCGCAATGAACTTCGAGACATTCATACAGAGCTGAAGGCAATAAACGATTGGATGAAATTCATCAATAAGGACTTTGAAGAATTCAAAGAAAAGATTGAGTCTGTTGTAGTCGAGAACGCCGCCCTCCGAAGGGCAAGTACGGAACTCGGTGAAAAATACAATCAGGTGGCGAAATCATTAAGAGTAAATGAAGAAAGACTTCTCCAATGTGAGCAATATTCGAGGCGCCACAACCTTGAGGTTAAGGGATTTCCAAAGACTGAGACGGAAAGCATCACGGATCTGATATTTCAAATCGGAAATCTAATTGAAGAGCAAATTACCTTGACCGACATCGAAACTTGCCACCGCGTTCCGACTTGGGAGGTGACGAAAAGTAACATCATAGTCCAATTTCAAAAGCAGCAAAAACGAAACGCTGTTCTCGATAAGGCAAAGAAAAGAAGGATTACATGCCGGGACCTAGGTCTTCCAGATGCCACGCCTGTTTACGTAAACGAGCATTTATGCCCCTCCCTGAAAAGACTACTCGGAATGGCAACGTCACGAAAGCGTGAGATGCAATCGCGATACGTTTGGGTGCGAAATGCCAAGATACTTGCTCGTAGGGCAGACAATGCCCCCATCGTTAGAATTTCCGATGAAAGAGATCTTGATAAGATCTGCTAGCCGAAAGCTACTGGAAAACTTCAATGTTTTGATTTTTCTTCCTCGATATGGCTGGACATCTTGGAATGGTGATAATAGAAGCCCTATACCGATATTTAAAAAAAGCGGAGTAATAAATCATTGAGCTTATTTCACCTAAATGTGCAATACGCCAGATTAAAAGGCGAAGACCTCACGATGCTTTTCGAGTCACTAGATACCATTTTTGATGTGGTCATGCTCATGGAAACGTGGTACAGAGACGATGATGCTTTTTTGTTCTACCGGGTTGCAGTCATTTCGTCCTTAATCCGGGTTACGGTCGTGGTGGCGGTTTGTCATTGCAGACTAGTGTTTCTGGATTTAAGCTGCTCATCGATTATTCTATTGTAACGCCGGACTATGATGCGCTTTGTAGAAAAAAAAACCGTGATATTAGCTCTTTAGAAAATGTATTTTATTTTGTCAATGATGAGATATGTCAGTTGTTTCTCGGTGCCGATTTTAATATAAACATGTTAGAAGACTCTCGCCTCAAAGATGAATTGATTGTTTTACTGACGTAGTTTTTGTAATGTGATTATTCCCCCGACACGAATTACAAGCTCATCATTAACATTGATCGATCATTTTGTGAACAACCATGATGAGAGCAATATCACTGCTGGTGTTCTTAGTTATGGGCTCAGTGATCACCTTCCCATATTCATGTTTGTTAACCAAGATATCCCACTAAAAAGACTATAAGACCTCCTTTAATATTACAAGACTTAAGTTCTGAAACGCATAACAAATTTAGAGAAAATATTATCACTTTTGATTCGAGTTATGTGCTACGGTCTAATGATGTCAACCAATGCTATGATTTTTTCTTAAACGAGTTGAAACGTGCCTACTGCACAGCGTTTCCATACAAAACAATTTATGTCAACAAAAAGTCTCGAAAGCCCTGAATCAGTAGACAGCTTTTGAAACAATTTAAAAAAAAACGAAAATTTCTGTATGATTCGTATCTTAAAACTCGAGACGAAGTAAAGTTGCGTGAATTCAAAAAAAAAAAGAAACTTCGTAAATACGCAGTTAAAACGTGCAAAACAACGTTATTTTTCTGCCAAATTTGATGAGTCTTGTTTTAGGCAACCCGAAATTATGTGGAAGCGTTCGAACTCCTTAATACGGAACCTGAACCAGGACGGTATTGAAAGCATGACCATTAATAATAGGAAAGTATCCGGTACCGAACTTAGCAATAAATTGAATGACTACTTTGTCAGTGTGGGAACCAGTACTCTTATAACAGTACAGGCATAAGTAATTTTACCACCTGCAATGAAACCATTTTTTTAACTTCTAGCGAAGGAGGCAAAGTTTTTTCCACATTTATGAACATAAAAAAATAGCCGTAGTCATGACTGTGAGGATCTCCAAATCGGACCTGTGAAATTTGTCTTGGATTTGATACTTCCGTGCTTAACTCATTTGAATAATCTTATATTATCATCCGGTACCTTCCCGAAGAGGATGCAGGTTGCTAAAGTTTCTGTTCTTTATAAAGGTGGGGATAGGAATGATCTGAGTAACTACCGTCCAATCTCCATCCTTCCTATATTTTCAAAGTCCAGTGAAAAACTTATGTGCTCTCGACTTTTCAATTTTCTGGGCAAATACTCGTTGTTGTCGGAATCACAATTTGGTTTTAGGAAACATAGATCCACAGAAACAGCTTTACAAGTACAGAAAGAATTAATATTAGAAAATTTTAAAAATAAACTTTCAACTTTAGGGATTTTTATAGACTTTAGCAAAGCGTTCGATCGAATAAACCACCAGACTCTTCTTGACAAGTTAAAATGTTACGGTATACATGGTGTTCCCTTATCACTCCTTGCCTCCTACCTACAATATCGCCACCAATATGTTCAGATTGGAAACTCGTCATCCATCATGCAGCGTATTACGTCTGGGGTTCCACAGGGAAACATATTAGGTCCTCTGTTGTTTATTATTTACGTCAATGATATTACAAATATAGAAGCTTCCGCCAAGCTGATTATGTATGCAGATAATACCAGCATCTTTTTTTCTGACTCAAGAGAAGACCTACTCACTTCCAACGGAAACAATTTTTTACGCAAGTTAACACACTGGGTTACCATAAATTCTTTGTCGATCAACCCGTCCAAAACAAAAGCAGTCCTTTTTAAATGTCCAGGATCACGGATCGCATTGTCCAGTGATTTGTACTTTGGGCCAAATATAGTAGAACGCGTTGACAGCGTAAAGACCCTCGGCGTTGTGTTTTCTGAGCACATGTCGTGGAATCCCCATGTTTCTTACATACATAAAAAACTTTGTAAAGTAGTAGGGATAATCAACAAATATAGAAATGTATTTCCTGTAAATATAAAAATATTTGTATATAATTCCCCTTTTCATTCAATTCTTTGGTATAGCCATCTGGTACGGGGGACAACAACAAAAAGTAACTTTGACAGGTTGAGGTTAATGCAAAAAAAAAAAACAATAAGAATAATTGAAAATGTCCCACGTGACCATAGTTCTCTTCCTTTATTTATAAAGCATAAAATACTTGACGTATCAACAAGTACTCTAATAGATTAACGGTTACATACCATCGTGCCTTACGAGAACATATTACAGTAACTTTCACCTCGCTAAACTTGAAAATAATGTATCCTTATATCCCTCACGTCATTGGCATCCATGGAGAATCCCATCATCTAGAACTAATTTTGGCTTCCAGAGGTTGAGTTACAGATTACCGTCACTGTTGAACACCTTATATTCCCAAGAAGTTGATTCACCTTCATTAAGTGCCCATAGAGCTCAGGCTTTATTATATTGAGTGAAAATGTTTGTCATGTCTTTGCTATATCTACTATTTCAGTCTGTTTTTGAAACGCAACCTATTTTCAATGACACTTATTTTAAACTTTCGTTAAATGTCCTTAAAATTTAAACTTGCCGGTAATAAATAGATTGTTTGTCTTATGTTTTTTATATCTATCTATTTCAATGTGTATTGAGACGATACTTAATATATTGCTAAATCTCATGTTACGTAAGTTATTTTCACTGTGTCTTTTTTTTGTGTGTGTGTTTTTGGTGACAGTGCCGCTCTGCCCTGTGTTTTGGGGGGCAGGAACCCGTCAAGCTGCAAACTTGCACCTTTTTTTCCTGGCCCCCTTCGTCGCATGTGTGTAAAAGCGCAGTGACAAAAATAAACCGATTCTGATTCTGATTCTGAATAGCTGGGCTCAGTGTTCTTTTAAAACGTTTTGCAAGAAACTTCGATTAGTATAAAGGGAACCCTATTTCAATTATAATGCAATTATACTTTTCCTCACGGTAGAAAAAAAAACGGAAAAAACGTGTCGTACGACATGCTTATGGTGTTAGGACTTCGTATCCTTTGGAAGTTTCTTATGGCTGTACGCCACGCGGAACCACGCCCTAAGTCTCCGCTCCCATATTTTGGGCGAATTCGTCGTGCAAGTAAAGATTGCTGTTAAATATTTTGAAAACCATGTTAAAACAGCAACCAGAAATTTAAAAAAATGTAATCTTCCTATTGGCTCTAAAGGGAGGACTCTGTGTTTTATATGCGATATAAAACTTGTTCACTATAAAAAAAGAAGAAGAAAACAACTTCTTATGGCACCGAGAATAGACTCCAGACTGCGTATCGCATGGTTCGGGGATCGATTCCTCCTAAAGTCCTTATGTCTATATATATATCAAGCTAGTTGAGATTATGCGTGAAAGATAAGAACTGCGTAAGCCTTTTCTGTGCTTTCGAAGAGTATGCTCTACTTAGTACGGGCTACGCATTCTTCATATTGCCTTGTCGCATGTGAAACGCTTATTTGTCACTCTTGCGCGTTAACCTTTTTGCCTAAATGTAGCTGATTAATGAATTTTTTTCTAATAAATAAAAAAAAACTCGAAAGTGTTTTTTTATGTTTTAATATTATCTGGAACAGTATACCAATACCCAAAGCTGGGGATTGTAATCGGCGCTAGTGGTAAGTTTACACTTCTAAAGCCAGGTTTCTGAAGACATAACGGCGTCGACCCACTTCGTAACATAATAGATGGTCTCAATAGCCCTTTTTTCGAAGCCTGATACGTCCTTACTGCCTGACACAGAATTTTTATCTTCTCCTGTAGATGTTTCTTTTAATTCAGCTCAATGTTCTTCGTCTGTAGTTTTCTCGTGTTCGTATTGTGGGGCATAAGAAACAAACCTATATGGGAGTCTATAATACCTTGCATGGTTGTTTTTGTTTCAGAATTATCATTTCGGAAGTATATGCCCTGGTATATACACCCAGACCCGGAGAGCTCAAGTGTACTTGGCCAGTAAGTAACATATTTAGATTTAATATTGTGGATATTTGGGTGTGCCTGATTTAAGCGTTCACTTGCGTAAAATTAATTTGATCTTCCGTCACTGCCATACGCGCTGGAAGGAAACCAGGAAACAGGAAAATAAATTAAAACCATAACAGTATTTTTTATTTCAGATCTTTAGATAACAAGTAAAGTAATTTGTGAGGTTACGGAGGCTATACATAAAAAGTAAAGGGGGATTTAGAAAGGCAGAACCCACGTAGTAACGGCTGCAGAGGTCGGTGTTGCCTGTGCCAATTTATACTGGATAGTCTTTCACCAAGTATGAATATTCAACACAAATATCGCTTGTCTAAACTTGTTCCTACGTTTTAATCCCCTGCGTCATAATTAAGGACTTAAGCATGATCGAATATTTCTTCATCGCACATCAGCTTTCGGGAAATGTCTGACCTTTGTGAATCTTTAAATGTCCATTTCTCGAAATGTATTAAATTATTCTCACTTCCCTTCTGTCAACGAACTAATCCGTCCTTTACTAGCGTAGTTTTCTTGGACTCTACTCTTAAGGATTTCGTAATGCTTATGTTTTTGTTTTTGTTTTTCTTCTAGTCAAATAGGCCATAGTGAACTCAACTTTTTCTTCTTTGCAAGTTTCGGACCGAAAACAAAAATCGACCCAAGCTGGGCAGGTGTTTTCATAAGTTTACACGAGAGCAAAACTTGAGACACAAGCGGTGTGCTAGTGTTTTCGATTTTTTTTTCTGCTTAACCTCGTTTGGCATTTTGACGTGTACACAAGAGCGAAACTTCTGACGCTGATCTGCTGTCTTTGCGTGTCCTGGTCAGGGCTTGGCAGGGATACTTAAGAAGTATTTTACAATACAAGTACAGCAAGACATCTTTTTTTACGTCCACAGCACGCGTACTGAGAAATATTTGCCATTTAGGTAACAAAATGTCCGTGTGTGCTTCTGCAGAAAAGGCAAAAACGTATACCGGAATACAGCTGCAGATATATACGAAATTACATTGTTTCCCGAAAAGCAATATGCGTGGAGAATTTGAGTTGGCGGCTAAGCGAAGTCCAACGCTTATTTTCGTCTCTTCCTGTCAGTTCATGCATATCTCTTTATATCTAACACGTTATATATCCACAACTACTATCCCAAATGGCGCTAAAAAACGTTATTGCTGCGAGTGAAACCCGTGGGCAATAGAAGCTCGTAACGGCTGCCTCTACGTGACAAAATGAGTTTACCCGAAATTAACGGTGTCTTACCGGGAGGGTGTGTCCCATACTGGCGTCCTAAGCACCTTAAACTCACACAAGCTGTGGTTGTTCAACAACAGAGCCGAGCCTGTCTCCACGAAGTCCCACTCACCCTCGTCTGCATACGTCATCTTGCTAAATGAAACAAGAAAAAATGTCATGCCGCAAGTCCTTTACTGTCCGTGACTACTAGTTGTTTTTCTCACCACTCGCATTCTTCCCAGCGTTCACTCCGCTAAAGGGAAAAAAGTGTAGGGCCTTGAAGGAGGAGCTTATCCAGATGTTATTCAAGTAAAAGTTCCTCAGGGCACTTTTGTTGGTTTATTTGTTTGTTTATTCTTTTCCCAGTTAGGGTGAGTGCTTGCAATATATTAGCTGCTTCTAGAATTTCCCACCTCAGAAGTGGGATTCATATGATGCGCTCTTATTATAAAGTTTGTGATTCCTAGCACCTAAATGTGCATTTCAATTTAGTGTAAAGCCACGACAGTTAACTCTGTTACATCAAAGATAATAAGTGATTCGATCCTGGCGAAATATCGCGATACAAGCGATATCTTTTACATGTATTTCAGTGCTGAAAAAACGCATTTTTCAATTGTAGCTCAATACAAAACGTAGAAGTGCTCAAAATATTCCTAAGATACTATCGCGGTCATTTGTGTCCCGATTCGTATGTATTGCGATACTGTCCCGCCTCGGTCCTGGCGTGACTGGGTCTGGTGTTTTTGACGTGTAGACCATAGCGCTAAATAATACGCGTGTCTGATGTTCTGGTGCATCTTGGCATGACCCGTTTTGATGTGTCTAGGTGTGATCCCACTCCAGTGCGTCCCGATATAATCTGAGCCGAATCACGCAGGCACTTT
This sequence comes from Ixodes scapularis, assembly GCF_016920785.2. Taxonomy (NCBI): domain Eukaryota; kingdom Metazoa; phylum Arthropoda; class Arachnida; order Ixodida; family Ixodidae; genus Ixodes; species Ixodes scapularis. The sequence goes on along the minus strand of NW_024609883.1, from coordinate 14,186,271 downwards.
ATAGTTGTCACGTCAAATAAATGTTTAATAAAACAGCTTGCAAATTCTGCAAAACAGCACAGCGATTATTTAAAGGTATATCTGTTCATTCAGCCCGTCTTCCTTGTGTCATGGAACCCTTGCGGTGTAGTTCCCATAATTTCTGAATCAGCCGAATTCCCATCTTGAAACTGGTTGGGGTGGAGCTAGCTAGATATTGCTTTGTAATGAAACCTGTTGAACGTTTGCATATGTATTGCAGTACACGCAAGGAAACAAATACCTAGCGTTTCCTTGCTGGCTTCTATAGGCGCATTAAAACGACCCAGATTTAGCCACTATAGCAGACCTTCTCTTGTTTTACCGTGATCCTGAGCCACTGAAGCAAGCGTTTACGAGCCCCTACAAAGGCCTATGCTGGGAAGAAGAACGCAGTAACACCTAAAGCTGTCATGGCCTGTCCTGCTGTGCTAAGGATAAAGTGAAGCAAAGGGGATAAGAGTGAACAAAAACTTAAAGTCGGTTATGGCGGCGCCCTTGCACAGCTCACTGAATGCGACTTTATACCTACAAACATTCGGCTGATTTTAACTTTAGCCCTACCATTTTTTTAAAAAGCCTTAAAAAGGCAGTTTAGAAGAAAACCCGGTTGCGTCTTAAATTTGTCAACGCCGGTGACAGAGAAACAAGGAGGGGAGAGGGTGACGTGTGCGACGCTTCCATTGGCCTGAAGCGCTGACGTCAGCGCGCGTCAACCTTTCCCTCTCCCCCGGCGCTGAGAAACTGACAGCCATTGCCGAGTTTTTGGTCAAAACAGGCGCTTCCTTTTCGTCAAAAGAGCGTCGCATAGCAGGAGCGAAGCCAGATAGGAGGAAGCGCCGCGGCGCGGTGGAATGCCTGCAGGCTCAGTTGCTGCTTTCCTCTTCGCCGGTTGTTCTGGGTTTCCATAGCAGCGGTGCGTGAGCTGTGATGTGTGTGAAGCTAAAACGATAGATTCGGTTCCCTTCACGAGTAATATTAATGCGGTCCCATCTACGCGTGTTATGCGTGTGCTTCTTCCCACGAGTAATATGAATGACCATATCCAAGGGCGAGGACATAGTCTTAAAGGCAGAGTAAGGAAAAAGATTCAAATAGGCAAAGGAAGATCCAGTGGTGGATACTTAGGAGGTGCGTTAGCAAGACCATTGGAATTCAACACACACGTTCCCCTTTTAGAAGCCTAACACTGCGCCCGTAACGACGCCAAAAGAGGCTGTAAAAGGTAGAGGAAACAAACGAGAAAGTGAAAAAAAATGTGAAAAGGTCAGGGTTAGCGTTTCCCAAAGGGGAACGTGTCTCGCGTTTCCCAAGGGTCATGCTAATAGCCGCGTGTCACTGGAGTGACAAAAATAAATAAACGATAGCGACATACGAGAACAAGCGACCAACGGCACCTACAGAGAGCCTGTTTGTCGGAATTTACCGTCCCACCTAGCGGACACAATGCAGAGCACGGGGACAAGAAAACTTGCTTCCTAGTGGGACTGGAGTTATAAACGAAACACTTCAAAGTGCACAGACAAACATAATTTTCCGACGCGGTTCTTGTGCTCCAATCTCTGGGCGGAAAACTCGCCGACAAACACTGTGGAAGTAGTGACAATAACTATATTTCTTAATTAGAGCTTCCGCTTAGTCTTCAATTACCGTTGACGACTTCCGCAAACCCTCGTGACTATCGACACCATACTTATTCCAAACCACAATTTCCGCATGGTTCCTTGTTTCGGTCGTTCGAGGCATCCGAGGTAAGCGCAACGCAATTTCACCCCGACTTCGAGGATGTTTACACACAAATGATCGAGGACACGACACGCGTTTCGCGTGTGACATACGGCATCCCGACTCTCGAAGAGCGCAGTGAGAAGTCTCTTGGCTGCCGGAATGGCTTGCCAGAACGTCGTGTCCTACTTCGCGGTGAGCGGTCCTCTACTATGTGTGTCCATCTTGACGTAGGGGTGTATACCTCTGCGTTTTTGAAGCACCACCTCGCGCACCAGGTATCCAAGAGCAAACCTAGCCATGGCAAATTCGTTTTCGCAACACGACCACCAGCGAGCAAGCAGCGTGCTTTAGGAGCTGTGCAGGGAGCAGAAGGGAGGCCCAGGTGGCCAGCGAGGCCTCCTGCCAAGGCGGACCAGTCGAACAAACGAGAGGACGAATGGCAGGAGTATTCGAAAGAGGTACAAGGTGGGCGAGAAAGATAAGTTCATCTCCCAGAGATCTCTCCTGGTGGGACTGCTCAAGGTGCTTTAAGTCGAACTACAACCGTAACTAATTCGTCGTCGATTGTTTGTCTGCGCTTTGTGGGCGTTTGTTGGAGGTGTTTGTCTTTACAGTGGGACAGCATTACAGACACAAAACTTTGTGGTGTCGCCGGACCGAAATCGGTGTTTGTCGCTCTGCTGGGACGAAACTATAATTCATTCCATAAGAATCCACCAATGGATCCTCCTGTAAATAAATATTATTTCTTGGCTACTTCTGGTTTTATGTGCTCCAAGCCTCAGCGCTCTGCTGGCTAAATGTTATGAGTATAATTCATGCATAAGGTTTAAGGCAAACAAAGAATTTCTTTTCTTAATTTCAATTATTATATAGTTGCCACGCCATTTCACAATTAAAACACATTTCTAATAAATTATAATAGCAGAAATCCAAAACATGCCGCTTTCAACTGTCATAAAAATATAGAGCTTGGTATTTTCATAGACTTTACTAAGGCTTTTGACATTAATTACCACTATTTATTTTAAATTAACTTTTTACTTCTGGCTTTAGGACACACGGCGCAACTTACTAAACCGTATTTATAAAACCTGCGTCTCTCTGTTAATATTGGCGGTCACATCACTTATACCAAATCAATAAAACCGAGTGTACCCCAAGGCAGCATACTTTTACCACTGCTTTTTAACATATACATCAACGACATCTTTAGTATCACATTACCGGAAGATGAATAATTTTTGCAGATGTCATAAGCATCTTTCTATCGGGTTTGAATTCCAATGATATTATACAGAGAGCAAATTACGTCATTCGAAATCTAGAAAAAGGTCGAGTGCAAATATTACCCTGGTAAATAAAAACAAAACTAAATCTATAATATTTTTGTTATAAAAATAAGAACCTTCCTTTTCGAGCGATGTAAATTAATACTCGACCCCTATTGAAATTGTAAAACGTTCAAAATTATGAGTGTCCTTCTTTCAAATCACATGTCTTGGAAAAAGCATATATACCATATTTCAAAACTCGCCTGCAGGACTGGCTTACTGCACCGACATCGCCTCATACTTTCACCAAGTATGCTTTTGTATAAAACTCTTATGTTTCTCATTTGCATTATTGCCATCTTCTACGGGGCACCATAACTAAGACAGATATAGAGATAATGTTTTTATCGCTAAAAGGGCAATAGGAAGTCTGAAACGTGCCCTATGATTTTCACACAGAATGTATCTTTAAAACACTGGGAGAAACAAAAATAGGCAAGCATTAAGAATACAAGTTTAGGAAAAATATAAACGCGGAACACTCGAAAGAAATAGCTTTTTACTAACCTTAGCAACTTTCAGAATAAAACCATACAAAGATATTTGATGCGTCAGTCTGACTTCTGGATAGTGAAGACGTCGCGTACATATTATGAATCTCAAATACTTGAAAAAAAAAAGCTGCCTTAATGATTAAACATATTCTTGAAAAGGTACATTGATATCGAATTCAGCATCTTACGGAATCTAATAAACTAATTTCTCTCAAGGTAAACACTGTACACTGCTTTATTCTTCTGCTACCCCAAAGCGAAGTGAGTTTACAATATATAAATTTTTCAGTGTGTATTGTTTTTGGACTTGTATTTCTTTTCGATGCTTATTCTCACTCACAACCTCCTTGTTGTTGGCATTTTTTGTTTTGTACCTTTTTATGGGAACGCAACTCTTAGGCGCCCGTTTCCGTATTTCGCGGCGCCGGCGTCGGCGTAACCACGCCAGATTTAGCGGGAAAATTGTCGTCACGGGACCTGAACACCAATTCAGCTTTCCCGCTAAATTGAGTGGGGAAATTTACGTCACATGACTTGGTGTCACGTCACCTATGAACAAATTCAGTTAATCTACCAGGTTTAGCGGAAAAATTGACGTCACGTGACCTCAACACCAATTCGATTTCCCCGCTCACTTTAGCGGGAAAAATAACATCACAAGTCTTGGTGTAACATCAGCTGTGAACAAATGCACCATCTCCGCTAGATTCAGCGGAATATTGATGTCAAGTGACCTCAGCAGCAATTTAACCCCCCGCTAAATTTAGCGGGAAAATTAATGTCACATGACCTCAACACCAATTCAGTTTCCCCGCTATAACGAGTGGGAACCGTGACGTCACACAACTTGGTGTCACGTCAACTATGAAGAAATTCACGTTATCTGGTAGATTTAGCAGAAATATTGGAATTTTTTTCATCAAATCTACGTCAACTGCCTCCTCGAAAATGCGGTTCAAACACGAATCTGACTCAGGAATTAATCCCACCCAAGGATCTTCGTCCGTGCTACCTGCCTAATGTGCTCAAGTATGCCTTTCAATCACAGACGAACCACCTTACCTTCAATGAGTATAATATCCAACTCTTGCTCTTTTCGCAAAGGTCAGAGAAAACGATTATTCCTCATAATGGTACGTTTGCACCTGAGAAGAAATCCGCTGTCGTTGGAGCGGACTCGCACCCGGCGGTGGCGGTGACGAGCGGATTGTGTTTACATCTATTCTCATCGAGCGGCGGCGACGCCGCCGGCTGCGGCAGCTCTTCTCGTAACATCACGCTAAATATGAAGCGAAGGCGCGACAGTTCCCACCTAGGCTGTCTCGCTCAGGCGTTGCTGCTCCCGGAAGAGCGCGAACCCGTGACGTAGGCAGCGTCGCGCTGTTCAAGAATGTCACTTCCGGTCAGCGAAACGCCTCGTTTCGCGGCAGAAATAGGTCCAGGGTCTGTACGGCTCGCCGCCGCGTTTTCCTCTCGGCCTTTCGCCCCAGGGGCGAAGCTGGACGGATAGCGTACAGGCAAACCATATCCTGTACAGCACCTGGCCACGCCACCTTGTCACGTGACATGACGTCACTTCCGATAAGGCAATTTGGCATGCCACGAGACATGACGTCACTTCCGCTTCGAAACACAACCAGTTGTTTAATTTCTTTGTGAAATGTCACGTGACATGACATCAACCGCGCTGATCTGGCAAGGCAAACATGGTGTCCACCGGCTGAAACTGCCTGAAACACGAAGCCTGCGCGGTCGACGCAGCCGCGGCTGAGACGCTGTGAACGCGGTGCCGGGAGGGACTGAACACTTTCTGACACAACCATGTGACGCCCGCACTATGCGACGTCTCGCATCGTGCTTCTGCAGGAGTGCTTAAAAGGCCCAAGTACTTTTATTAGCGTTCCCAACTCATCGCTTGATAAGAGTGAAGCTAGCAATGCCTACCGCTGCTATCCAAAGTCGAGCCTCCTCTCCAAGTCGAAGCTGGTGTAGACTTTATCCTTGCTGAGCAGGTTAGTCCACGACGGGGTGGATGTGAACCATGGCATGCATGAACGCTTGCCTTTTTCAATACGAAAATATGCTCTGTCGTCACGGTCGCTTACGCTAACCAACAAGCTCAATTTGAAGTATTGCAAGCATTTTTATTTCGCCTGTACGTTGTCATCGCATCACCGTTACTCGCGGCGACGCAGATCTTCGTGCTTGCCTTTTTAGCGGTGCTGCGGCTCTCTCGTCTCAAAATAAATGCGCCTATGTCTACAACTGCTCGACCCTCCAACCTCTAATTCGGGAAGTGCTGAAAGGATTAGCTAAGTACCGTCTCATCGCCGTTACTCGCGGCGACACAGATCTTCGTGCTTGCCTTTTTAGCGGTGCTGCGGCTCTCTCGTCTCAAAATAAATGCGCCTATGTCTACAACTGCTCGACGCTCCAACCGCTAATTCGGGAAGTGCTGAAAGGATTAGCTAAGTACCGTCTCATCGCCGTTACTCGCGGCGACACAGATCTTCGTGCTTGCCTTTTTAGCGGTGCTGCGGCTCTCTCGTCTCAAAATAAATGCGCCTATGTCTACAACTGCTCGACGCTCCAACCGCTAATTCGGGAAGTGCTGAAAGGATTAGCTAAGTACCGTCTCATCGCCGTTACTCGCGGCGACGCAGATCTTCGTGCTTGCCTTTTTAGCGGTGCTGCGGCTCTCTCGTCTCAAAATAAATGCGCCTATGTCTACAACTGCTCGACGCTCCAACCGCTAATTCGGGAAGTGCTGAAAGGATTAGCTAAGTACCGTCTCATCGCCGTTACTCGCGGCGACACAGATCTTCGTGCTTGCCTTTTTAGCGGTGCTGCGGCTCTCTCGTCTCAAAATAAATGCGCCTATGTCTACAACTGCTCGACGCTCCAACCGCTAATTCGGGAAGTGCTGAAAGGATTAGCTAAGTACCGTCTCATCGCCGTTACTCGCGGCGACGCAGATCTTCGTGCTTGCCTTTTTAGCGGTGCTGCGGCTCTCTCGTCTCAAAATAAATGCGCCTATGTCTACAACTGCTCGACGCTCCAACCGCTAATTCGGGAAGTGCTGAAAGGATTAGCTAAGTACCGTCTCATCGCCGTTACTCGCGGCGACGCAGATCTTCGTGCTTGCCTTTTTAGCGGTGCTGCGGCTCTCTCATCTCAAAATAAATGCGCCTATGTCTACAACTGCTCGACGCTCCAACCGCTAATTCGGGAAGTGCTGAAAGGATTAGCTAAGTACCGTCTCATCGCCGTTACTCGCGGCGACGCAGATCTTCGTGCTTGCCTTTTTAGCGGTGCTGCGGCTCTCTCATCTCAAAATAAATGCGCCTATGTCTACAACTGCTCGACGCTCCAACCGCTAATTCGGGAAGTGCTGAAAGGATTAGCTAAGTACCGTCTCATCGCCGTTACTCGCGGCGACGCAGATCTTCGTGCTTGCCTTTTTAGCGGTGCTGCGGCTCTCTCGTCTCAAAATAAATGCGCCTATGTCTACAACTGCTCGACGCTCCAACCGCTAATTCGGGAAGTGCTGAAAGGATTAGCTAAGTACCGTCTCATCGCCGTTACTCGCGGCGACGCAGATCTTCGTGCTTGCCTTTTTAGCGGTGCTGCGGCTCTCTCATCTCAAAATAAATGCGCCTATGTCTACAACTGCTCGACGCTCCAACCGCTAATTCGGGAAGTGCTGAAAGGATTAGCTAAGTACCGTCTCATCGCCGTTACTCGCGGCGACGCAGATCTTCGTGCTTGCCTTTTTAGCGGTGCTGCGGCTCTCTCGTCTCAAAATAAATGCGCCTATGTCTACAACTGCTCGACGCTCCAACCGCTAATTCGGGAAGTGCTGAAAGGATTAGCTAAGTACCGTCTCATCGCCGTTACTCGCGGCGACACAGATCTTCGTGCTTGCCTTTTTAGCGGTGCTGCGGCTCTCTCGTCTCAAAATAAATGCGCCTATGTCTACAACTGCTCGACGCTCCAACCGCTAATTCGGGAAGTGCTGAAAGGATTAGCTAAGTACCGTCTCATCGCCGTTACTCGCGGCGACGCAGATCTTCGTGCTTGCCTTTTTAGCGGTGCTGCGGCTCTCTCGTCTCAAAATAAATGCGCCTATGTCTACAACTGCTCGACGCTCCAACCGCTAATTCGGGAAGTGCTGAAAGGATTAGCTAAGTACCGTCTCATCGCCGTTACTCGCGGCGACGCAGATCTTCGTGCTTGCCTTTTTAGCGGTGCTGCGGCTCTCTCGTCTCAAAATAAATGCGCCTATGTCTACAACTGCTCGACGCTCCAACCGCTAATTCGGGAAGTGCTGAAAGGATTAGCTAAGTACCGTCTCATCGCCGTTACTCGCGGCGACACAGATCTTCGTGCTTGCCTTTTTAGCGGTGCTGCGGCTCTCTCGTCTCAAAATAAATGCGCCTATGTCTACAACTGCTCGACGCTCCAACCGCTAATTCGGGAAGTGCTGAAAGGATTAGCTAAGTACCGTCTCATCGCCGTTACTCGCGGCGACGCAGATCTTCGTGCTTGCCTTTTTAGCGGTGCTGCGGCTCTCTCGTCTCAAAATAAATGCGCCTATGTCTACAACTGCTCGACGCTCCAACCGCTAATTCGGGAAGTGCTGAAAGGATTAGCTAAGTACCGTCTCATCGCCGTTACTCGCGGCGACACAGATCTTCGTGCTTGCCTTTTTAGCGGTGCTGCGGCTCTCTCGTCTCAAAATAAATGCGCCTATGTCTACAACTGCTCGACGCTCCAACCGCTAATTCGGGAAGTGCTGAAAGGATTAGCTAAGTACCGTCTCATCGCCGTTACTCGCGGCGACGCAGATCTTCGTGCTTGCCTTTTTAGCGGTGCTGCGGCTCTCTCGTCTCAAAATAAATGCGCCTATGTCTACAACTGCTCGACGCTCCAACCGCTAATTCGGGAAGTGCTGAAAGGATTAGCTAAGTACCGTCTCATCGCCGTTACTCGCGGCGACACAGATCTTCGTGCTTGCCTTTTTAGCGGTGCTGCGGCTCTCTCGTCTCAAAATAAATGCGCCTATGTCTACAACTGCTCGACGCTCCAACCGCTAATTCGGGAAGTGCTGAAAGGATTAGCTAAGTACCGTCTCATCGCCGTTACTCGCGGCGACGCAGATCTTCGTGCTTGCCTTTTTAGCGGTGCTGCGGCTCTCTCGTCTCAAAATAAATGCGCCTATGTCTACAACTGCTCGACGCTCCAACCGCTAATTCGGGAAGTGCTGAAAGGATTAGCTAAGTACCGTCTCATCGCCGTTACTCGCGGCGACACAGATCTTCGTGCTTGCCTTTTTAGCGGTGCTGCGGCTCTCTCGTCTCAAAATAAATGCGCCTATGTCTACAACTGCTCGACGCTCCAACCGCTAATTCGGGAAGTGCTGAAAGGATTAGCTAAGTACCGTCTCATCGCCGTTACTCGCGGCGACGCAGATCTTCGTGCTTGCCTTTTTAGCGGTGCTGCGGCTCTCTCGTCTCAAAATAAATGCGCCTATGTCTACAACTGCTCGACGCTCCAACCGCTAATTCGGGAAGTGCTGAAAGGATTAGCTAAGTACCGTCTCATCGCCGTTACTCGCGGCGACACAGATCTTCGTGCTTGCCTTTTTAGCGGTGCTGCGGCTCTCTCGTCTCAAAATAAATGCGCCTATGTCTACAACTGCTCGACGCTCCAACCGCTAATTCGGGAAGTGCTGAAAGGATTAGCTAAGTACCGTCTCATCGCCGTTACTCGCGGCGACGCAGATCTTCGTGCTTGCCTTTTTAGCGGTGCTGCGGCTCTCTCGTCTCAAAATAAATGCGCCTATGTCTACAACTGCTCGACGCTCCAACCGCTAATTCGGGAAGTGCTGAAAGGATTAGCTAAGTACCGTCTCATCGCCGTTACTCGCGGCGACGCAGATCTTCGTGCTTGCCTTTTTAGCGGTGCTGCGGCTCTCTCGTCTCAAAATAAATGCGCCTATGTCTACAACTGCTCGACGCTCCAACCGCTAATTCGGGAAGTGCTGAAAGGATTAGCTAAGTACCGTCTCATCGCCGTTACTCGCGGCGACGCAGATCTTCGTGCTTGCCTTTTTAGCGGTGCTGCGGCTCTCTCGTCTCAAAATAAATGCGCCTATGTCTACAACTGCTCGACGCTCCAACCGCTAATTCGGGAAGTGCTGAAAGGATTAGCTAAGTACCGTCTCATCGCCGTTACTCGCGGCGACGCAGATCTTCGTGCTTGCCTTTTTAGCGGTGCTGCGGCTCTCTCGTCTCAAAATAAATGCGCCTATGTCTACAACTGCTCGACGCTCCAACCGCTAATTCGGGAAGTGCTGAAAGGATTAGCTAAGTACCGTCTCATCACCGTTACTCGCGGCGACACAGATCTTCGTGCTTGCCTTTTTAGCGGTGCTGCGGCTCTCTCGTCTCAAAATAAATGCGCCTATGTCTACAACTGCTCGACGCTCCAACCGCTAATTCGGGAAGTGCTGAAAGGATTAGCTAAGTACCGTCTCATCGCCGTTACTCGCGGCGACGCAGATCTTCGTGCTTGCCTTTTTAGCGGTGCTGCGGCTCTCTCGTCTCAAAATAAATGCGCCTATGTCTACAACTGCTCGACGCTCCAACCGCTAATTCGGGAAGTGCTGAAAGGATTAGCTAAGTACCGTCTCATCGCCGTTACTCGCGGCGACACAGATCTTCGTGCTTGCCTTTTTAGCGGTGCTGCGGCTCTCTCGTCTCAAAATAAATGCGCCTATGTCTACAACTGCTCGACGCTCCAACCGCTAATTCGGGAAGTGCTGAAAGGATTAGCTAAGTACCGTCTCATCACCGTTACTCGCGGCGACACAGATCTTCGTGCTTGCCTTTTTAGCGGTGCTGCGGCTCTCTCGTCTCAAAATAAATGCGCCTATGTCTACAACTGCTCGACGCTCCAACCGCTAATTCGGGAAGTGCTGAAAGGATTAGCTAAGTACCGTCTCATCGCCGTTACTCGCGGCGACGCAGATCTTCGTGCTTGCCTTTTTAGCGGTGCTGCGGCTCTCTCGTCTCAAAATAAATGCGCCTATGTCTACAACTGCTCGACGCTCCAACCGCTAATTCGGGAAGTGCTGAAAGGATTAGCTAAGTACCGTCTCATCGCCGTTACTCGCGGCGACGCAGATCTTCGTGCTTGCCTTTTTAGCGGTGCTGCGGCTCTCTCGTCTCAAAATAAATGCGCCTATGTCTACAACTGCTCGACGCTCCAACCGCTAATTCGGGAAGTGCTGAAAGGATTAGCTAAGTACCGTCTCATCGCCGTTACTCGCGGCGACACAGATCTTCGTGCTTGCCTTTTTAGCGGTGCTGCGGCTCTCTCGTCTCAAAATAAATGCGCCTATGTCTACAACTGCTCGACGCTCCAACCGCTAATTCGGGAAGTGCTGAAAGGATTAGCTAAGTACCGTCTCATCGCCGTTACTCGCGGCGACGCAGATCTTCGTGCTTGCCTTTTTAGCGGTGCTGCGGCTCTCTCGTCTCAAAATAAATGCGCCTATGTCTACAACTGCTCGACGCTCCAACCGCTAATTCGGGAAGTGCTGAAAGGATTAGCTAAGTACCGTCTCATCGCCGTTACTCGCGGCGACGCAGATCTTCGTGCTTGCCTTTTTAGCGGTGCTGCGGCTCTCTCGTCTCAAAATAAATGCGCCTATGTCTACAACTGCTCGACGCTCCAACCGCTAATTCGGGAAGTGCTGAAAGGATTAGCTAAGTACCGTCTCATCGCCGTTACTCGCGGCGACGCAGATCTTCGTGCTTGCCTTTTTAGCGGTGCTGCGGCTCTCTCGTCTCAAAATAAATGCGCCTATGTCTACAACTGCTCGACGCTCCAACCGCTAATTCGGGAAGTGCTGAAAGGATTAGCTAAGTACCGTCTCATCGCCGTTACTCGCGGCGACACAGATCTTCGTGCTTGCCTTTTTAGCGGTGCTGCGGCTCTCTCGTCTCAAAATAAATGCGCCTATGTCTACAACTGCTCGACGCTCCAACCGCTAATTCGGGAAGTGCTGAAAGGATTAGCTAAGTACCGTCTCATCGCCGTTACTCGCGGCGACGCAGATCTTCGTGCTTGCCTTTTTAGCGGTGCTGCGGCTCTCTCGTCTCAAAATAAATGCGCCTATGTCTACAACTGCTCGACGCTCCAACCGCTAATTCGGGAAGTGCTGAAAGGATTAGCTAAGTACCGTCTCATCGCCGTTACTCGCGGCGACACAGATCTTCGTGCTTGCCTTTTTAGCGGTGCTGCGGCTCTCTCGTCTCAAAATAAATGCGCCTATGTCTACAACTGCTCGACGCTCCAACCGCTAATTCGGGAAGTGCTGAAAGGATTAGCTAAGTACCGTCTCATCGCCGTTACTCGCGGCGACGCAGATCTTCGTGCTTGCCTTTTTAGCGGTGCTGCGGCTCTCTCGTCTCAAAATAAATGCGCCTATGTCTACAACTGCTCGACGCTCCAACCGCTAATTCGGGAAGTGCTGAAAGGATTAGCTAAGTACCGTCTCATCACCGTTACTCGCGGCGACACAGATCTTCGTGCTTGCCTTTTTAGCGGTGCTGCGGCTCTCTCGTCTCAAAATAAATGCGCCTATGTCTACAACTGCTCGACGCTCCAACCGCTAATTCGGGAAGTGCTGAAAGGATTAGCTAAGTACCGTCTCATCGCCGTTACTCGCGGCGACACAGATCTTCGTGCTTGCCTTTTTAGCGGTGCTGCGGCTCTCTCGTCTCAAAATAAATGCGCCTATGTCTACAACTGCTCGACGCTCCAACCGCTAATTCGGGAAGTGCTGAAAGGATTAGCTAAGTACCGTCTCATCGCCGTTACTCGCGGCGACACAGATCTTCGTGCTTGCCTTTTTAGCGGTGCTGCGGCTCTCTCGTCTCAAAATAAATGCGCCTATGTCTACAACTGCTCGACGCTCCAACCGCTAATTCGGGAAGTGCTGAAAGGATTAGCTAAGTACCGTCTCATCGCCGTTACTCGCGGCGACACAGATCTTCGTGCTTGCCTTTTTAGCGGTGCTGCGGCTCTCTCGTCTCAAAATAAATGCGCCTATGTCTACAACTGCTCGACGCTCCAACCGCTAATTCGGGAAGTGCTGAAAGGATTAGCTAAGTACCGTCTCATCGCCGTTACTCGCGGCGACGCAGATCTTCGTGCTTGCCTTTTTAGCGGTGCTGCGGCTCTCTCGTCTCAAAATAAATGCGCCTATGTCTACAACTGCTCGACGCTCCAACCGCTAATTCGGGAAGTGCTGAAAGGATTAGCTAAGTACCGTCTCATCGCCGTTACTCGCGGCGACACAGATCTTCGTGCTTGCCTTTTTAGCGGTGCTGCGGCTCTCTCGTCTCAAAATAAATGCGCCTATGTCTACAACTGCTCGACGCTCCAACCGCTAATTCGGGAAGTGCTGAAAGGATTAGCTAAGTACCGTCTCATCACCGTTACTCGCGGCGACGCAGATCTTCGTGCTTGCCTTTTTAGCGGTGCTGCGGCTCTCTCGTCTCAAAATAAATGCGCCTATGTCTACAACTGCTCGACGCTCCAACCGCTAATTCGGGAAGTGCTGAAAGGATTAGCTAAGTACCGTCTCATCGCCGTTACTCGCGGCGACACAGATCTTCGTGCTTGCCTTTTTAGCGGTGCTGCGGCTCTCTCGTCTCAAAATAAATGCGCCTATGTCTACAACTGCTCGACGCTCCAACCGCTAATTCGGGAAGTGCTGAAAGGATTAGCTAAGTACCGTCTCATCACCGTTACTCGCGGCGACACAGATCTTCGTGCTTGCCTTTTTAGCGGTGCTGCGGCTCTCTCGTCTCAAAATAAATGCGCCTATGTCTACAACTGCTCGACGCTCCAACCGCTAATTCGGGAAGTGCTGAAAGGATTAGCTAAGTACCGTCTCATCACCGTTACTCGCGGCGACGCAGATCTTCGTGCTTGCCTTTTTAGCGGTGCTGCGGCTCTCTCGTCTCAAAATAAATGCGCCTATGTCTACAACTGCTCGACGCTCCAACCGCTAATTCGGGAAGTGCTGAAAGGATTAGCTAAGTACCGTCTCATCGCCGTTACTCGCGGCGACACAGATCTTCGTGCTTGCCTTTTTAGCGGTGCTGCGGCTCTCTCGTCTCAAAATAAATGCGCCTATGTCTACAACTGCTCGACGCTCCAACCGCTAATTCGGGAAGTGCTGAAAGGATTAGCTAAGTACCGTCTCATCGCCGTTACTCGCGGCGACACAGATCTTCGTGCTTGCCTTTTTAGCGGTGCTGCGGCTCTCTCGTCTCAAAATAAATGCGCCTATGTCTACAACTGCTCGACGCTCCAACCGCTAATTCGGGAAGTGCTGAAAGGATTAGCTAAGTACCGTCTCATCGCCGTTACTCGCGGCGACGCAGATCTTCGTGCTTGCCTTTTTAGCGGTGCTGCGGCTCTCTCGTCTCAAAATAAATGCGCCTATGTCTACAACTGCTCGACGCTCCAACCGCTAATTCGGGAAGTGCTGAAAGGATTAGCTAAGTACCGTCTCATCGCCGTTACTCGCGGCGACACAGATCTTCGTGCTTGCCTTTTTAGCGGTGCTGCGGCTCTCTCGTCTCAAAATAAATGCGCCTATGTCTACAACTGCTCGACGCTCCAACCGCTAATTCGGGAAGTGCTGAAAGGATTAGCTAAGTACCGTCTCATCGCCGTTACTCGCGGCGACACAGATCTTCGTGCTTGCCTTTTTAGCGGTGCTGCGGCTCTCTCGTCTCAAAATAAATGCGCCTATGTCTACAACTGCTCGACGCTCCAACCGCTAATTCGGGAAGTGCTGAAAGGATTAGCTAAGTACCGTCTCATCACCGTTACTCGCGGCGACACAGATCTTCGTGCTTGCCTTTTTAGCGGTGCTGCGGCTCTCTCGTCTCAAAATAAATGCGCCTATGTCTACAACTGCTCGACGCTCCAACCGCTAATTCGGGAAGTGCTGAAAGGATTAGCTAAGTACCGTCTCATCGCCGTTACTCGCGGCGACGCAGATCTTCGTGCTTGCCTTTTTAGCGGTGCTGCGGCTCTCTCGTCTCAAAATAAATGCGCCTATGTCTACAACTGCTCGACGCTCCAACCGCTAATTCGGGAAGTGCTGAAAGGATTAGCTAAGTACCGTCTCATCGCCGTTACTCGCGGCGACGCAGATCTTCGTGCTTGCCTTTTTAGCGGTGCTGCGGCTCTCTCGTCTCAAAATAAATGCGCCTATGTCTACAACTGCTCGACGCTCCAACCGCTAATTCGGGAAGTGCTGAAAGGATTAGCTAAGTACCGTCTCATCGCCGTTACTCGCGGCGACACAGATCTTCGTGCTTGCCTTTTTAGCGGTGCTGCGGCTCTCTCGTCTCAAAATAAATGCGCCTATGTCTACAACTGCTCGACGCTCCAACCGCTAATTCGGGAAGTGCTGAAAGGATTAGCTAAGTACCGTCTCATCGCCGTTACTCGCGGCGACGCAGATCTTCGTGCTTGCCTTTTTAGCGGTGCTGCGGCTCTCTCGTCTCAAAATAAATGCGCCTATGTCTACAACTGCTCGACGCTCCAACCGCTAATTCGGGAAGTGCTGAAAGGATTAGCTAAGTACCGTCTCATCGCCGTTACTCGCGGCGACACAGATCTTCGTGCTTGCCTTTTTAGCGGTGCTGCGGCTCTCTCGTCTCAAATAAATGCGCCTATGTCTACAACTGCTCGACGCTCCAACCGCTAATTCGGGAAGTGCTGAAAGGATTAGCTAAGTACCGTCTCATCGCCGTTACTCGCGGCGACGCAGATCTTCGTGCTTGCCTTTTTAGCGGTGCTGCGGCTCTCTCGTCTCAAAATAAATGCGCCTATGTCTACAACTGCTCGACGCTCCAACCGCTAATTCGGGAAGTGCTGAAAGGATTAGCTAAGTACCGTCTCATCGCCGTTACTCGCGGCGACACAGATCTTCGTGCTTGCCTTTTTAGCGGTGCTGCGGCTCTCTCGTCTCAAAATAAATGCGCCTATGTCTACAACTGCTCGACGCTCCAACCGCTAATTCGGGAAGTGCTGAAAGGATTAGCTAAGTACCGTCTCATCGCCGTTACTCGCGGCGACACAGATCTTCGTGCTTGCCTTTTTAGCGGTGCTGCGGCTCTCTCGTCTCAAAATAAATGCGCCTATGTCTACAACTGCTCGACGCTCCAACCGCTAATTCGGGAAGTGCTGAAAGGATTAGCTAAGTACCGTCTCATCGCCGTTACTCGCGGCGACACAGATCTTCGTGCTTGCCTTTTTAGCGGTGCTGCGGCTCTCTCGTCTCAAAATAAATGCGCCTATGTCTACAACTGCTCGACGCTCCAACCGCTAATTCGGGAAGTGCTGAAAGGATTAGCTAAGTACCGTCTCATCGCCGTTACTCGCGGCGACACAGATCTTCGTGCTTGCCTTTTTAGCGGTGCTGCGGCTCTCTCGTCTCAAAATAAATGCGCCTATGTCTACAACTGCTCGACGCTCCAACCGCTAATTCGGGAAGTGCTGAAAGGATTAGCTAAGTACCGTCTCATCGCCGTTACTCGCGGCGACGCAGATCTTCGTGCTTGCCTTTTTAGCGGTTGCTGCGGCTCTCTCGTCTCAAAATAAATGCGCCTATGTCTACAACTGCTCGACGCTCCAACCGCTAATTCGGGAAGTGCTGAAAGGATTAGCTAAGTACCGTCTCATCGCCGTTACTCGCGGCGACACAGATCTTCGTGCTTGCCTTTTTAGCGGTGCTGCGGCTCTCTCGTCTCAAAATAAATGCGCCTATGTCTACAACTGCTCGACGCTCCAACCGCTAATTCGGGAAGTGCTGAAAGGATTAGCTAAGTACCGTCTCATCGCCGTTACTCGCGGCGACACAGATCTTCGTGCTTGCCTTTTTAGCGGTGCTGCGGCTCTCTCGTCTCAAAATAAATGCGCCTATGTCTACAACTGCTCGACGCTCCAACCGCTAATTCGGGAAGTGCTGAAAGGATTAGCTAAGTACCGTCTCATCGCCGTTACTCGCGGCGACACAGATCTTCGTGCTTGCCTTTTTAGCGGTGCTGCGGCTCTCTCGTCTCAAAATAAATGCGCCTATGTCTACAACTGCTCGACGCTCCAACCGCTAATTCGGGAAGTGCTGAAAGGATTAGCTAAGTACCGTCTCATCGCCGTTACTCGCGGCGACGCAGATCTTCGTGCTTGCCTTTTTAGCGGTGCTGCGGCTCTCTCGTCTCAAAATAAATGCGCCTATGTCTACAACTGCTCGACGCTCCAACCGCTAATTCGGGAAGTGCTGAAAGGATTAGCTAAGTACCGTCTCATCGCCGTTACTCGCGGCGACGCAGATCTTCGTGCTTGCCTTTTTAGCGGTGCTGCGGCTCTCTCGTCTCAAAATAAATGCGCCTATGTCTACAACTGCTCGACGCTCCAACCGCTAATTCGGGAAGTGCTGAAAGGATTAGCTAAGTACCGTCTCATCGCCGTTACTCGCGGCGACACAGATCTTCGTGCTTGCCTTTTTAGCGGTGCTGCGGCTCTCTCGTCTCAAAATAAATGCGCCTATGTCTACAACTGCTCGACGCTCCAACCGCTAATTCGGGAAGTGCTGAAAGGATTAGCTAAGTACCGTCTCATCGCCGTTACTCGCGGCGACACAGATCTTCGTGCTTGCCTTTTTAGCGGTGC